>NW_010361498.1:141338-180098 GCF_000414095.1 Morus notabilis | reverse complement strand
TTTTTTTTTTTTTTTTTTTTTTTTTTTTTTTTTTTTTTTCTATTTACTCCTCCAGGGGGCTTTTTTTTATGTTCATTTACTATAAAGCATAAATCCTCGTCTCTTTGCTCTTCTTTCTTCTTTATTCGTTTGTATCATTATATGAGAGTGGATGGAATAAGTGGAATATTCAAAATCAAACATGAGCGATGGGGCTTATATAATGTGACTATTTTTTTTTTTGCCGAAAATGTGCATCTTGTTTTACGAAAGGGGATGCGATTGTATGCAACTAGAGACTTGTCACTTTAACGACAATTTCATCCGTGAATGAAAAAATTAAAAAACAAAAAAAGAAGCACGGACATTTTGATAATTTAGTGCGGTTGGCTGTTCTCTGGCACCCACTCTAATCTCTTTTGTAATTTTGATTTCGCCCTTCCTTTCCGTCTGTGTTGCCGTTTTGGCCGCCACTCATGCAGACACATAGTCCGGCCGTTTTGCTCATGTGGAATAGGGGCGCTCATTCAATTTAATCCAACTTATTTTAACCATATATCAGCCAATTCAATTAACGGTCGGTTTTAGAAATTCTATCCAATCCACCGATTATTAGTGTAACGTCAGTTTGAAAATTGCAGAATTTATTTTGAGAAATGCATCTGGATTTTTATCATTCATTCTTAATTAATACGTTTTTGTTAGTATAATTATTTAACTAAAAAAATTAGTAATCAAGATTAAGAGATAGAAATCTTGACTCATGCACTTTTAAGGAGTATTTATCTCTTTTTTCCATTTATTAATTTTTATTTTCATATTGAACCTGTTTGTTAGATCTTTTTAACATAATTTAAATGTTGTAGTTCAAAATATATATATATATATATATATATATTCATAAATCTAAAAAAAATGCATATAAACTCCAAATTACAAACTTGAAAGTTGCAACAGACAATTTATTCCAAACTATGAAAAAACAACAAAGAAATAGAACAAAATCTAAAAATTCAATTGTGCACACTTACTACTCTCTTTGATGATGATTCATTATTAAACAAAAAAAAAAACTTATTTTTTATTTTTTTTATGTCACATATAAGGATTGGATTGGTTTGGATCGGGTGTTTTGAAAGTAAAATTAACATTCAAACTAATCCAAGTCAGTTTTAAAGAGATTCCATCCAATCTAATTCAATTGAGATCAATTATCAATTAAAAATGGGTCGGTCAATTTGATGATTGGATCATATAAACACGCCTAGTGTGGAATATCATTATCAAGTTGTTTTTGCATAGATCAGGTCATGGGTTTGGCTTTTCTGCCTTTCTTTTTCTCATGCAACAAAATTATGAAACCCTATGAAATTTTGAAACTCAACTAATCAAGGAGCTTAGAGACGAAAATTTAATAACGAGAATGTTGTATAAAAACTAAAGAATTGAAAGCAAAAATCTCTGTCCTAATTTAATATGAACTCAAACAAAATTAGAAGTGCATATTAAAGTTCCATTAGAATTAAGAAAAGTAATGGCCATTTTAAATATAAATAGGTTATATTCATTTATATAAACGTGTTAGTTCTCAGTCAATTACCTCTCAATGATTCTGTTTTTTTTTTTTTCTTTTTTGCGCTATGGAAATTCATCATCCAGTTTTTGATGATTGCTTAAAACATACATATAAAGGTAAAAACTCTAGTCTACAATTACTATTACCAAACGACAAGTCGTTTCTACAGTGACCAAATCAGAGAGTAATAAATTTCTCTTTCCTTTTCTAGTTTCTTCATACAATTATGCTTAACAATGCCGCCACGCCTGGTGGTGAACCGATGGCGTGAAATAAACGCCCCGTGGAGGAGCCCTTTTAAACATTCACTCTCTCTCTCTCTCTCTCTCTAATAACATATCACACTAAAGAATAGGAAGGTAAAATGATTTGATTCTTCTTCTTCTTCTTATTCTCTAGAATTATTTGTTCTTTTTCATTTCTTGCTTTCACTTTTAGCGCTTGTTTTGGATTCAAGTCAAGAAAACCTGTTTACTGGTTGTTGTTTTTCTTCTAACCGGCTGATTCTTGTCTTTCAGAAATAAAGGGTATTTTCATTTCTTATTTTTTGTTTTGTTGGCCAAAAAAAAAAAAATGCCTGAAGAATCCTCCACTGAGCGTCCATTGTTCGGCGGTGCCATATCTGCCACTTTCCCTCTCAGGTTTCAGGTTCGCCCATTTTCTCCCCCTATTTTACGAGATTTCATTTGGTTTACTTTTCAAAAGTTCTTTTCATATCTGCCTTCTATATGATGATACGTATTTGGTTTTTCGGTGCTAAAATTTTATAGGACGTGAGTGACATTCGACAAGTTCCTGATCATCAGGTATGTAGCACTAATTAATTAGTGATTTAATCTTCTGGGCATTAATTATTTTTTCTTTCACACTATTTGTTATTGAGTTTATAGTGATGACCCATGTTATACCTTACATTTATTTTGTGGAACAATGATTTTGTAAAGGTGTAACATTGTTCTAGAAATAACTAGAGTAGATAAATTCTTGGTTGTTATACATTTACTAAATCATTGTTGTATAAAATAAATATAATGATATACTCCATTCTTAACGTGTTAAATGTATGACTGGTCTTTTTTCGTGGAGGATTTCAGTTTTTGTGTATGTATATGCGTGTTAATTATTTTGATGGGTTTTGAAGGAGGTGTTTGTGGACCCCGCCCGTGATGAGAGTTTGATCTTTGAGCTGTTGGAATTGAAGCATGAAGTTGGTGATAATGAAAGTGCTACGTGGTTTCTCCAAGACCTTGCCAATGAACAAGACGCTGAAGGAAGCGTGGTAATAGTTTTTGGCTTTTTTCTTTCCTCAATGCTCACTTAGTTAAACTTTTAGTTTATGAAAGTAATTTTCCTTGTTTTTGTTTATAGATGGTGGTATTTAAGGGGCCATTAGATTAGTTGCTTATAAGGCATATAAACATTCAATTTTATTCAAGTTAGAAGAAAAGAAAAGGAAAAAAAAAATCTAATTATGAGTGCTCAATGTATGTGGGGATCAAGAGGGACTCTCATGTTTGTATTCTTCTATGTACTCGGGTTAACTTATGCTGGCTATTGAATTTACAGTTCAAATGACATGTTTCTTTGTGAAGGAAAGAGGGTTAAGTATCAATTGTGAATTAATGGATGGCCTTACCAATACGGTTGAGTTGTTATAATCTTAACTTTGTCGGTAAAATAGTAGATAACATGATCTGGAGTTTCGGATTTAAAAAAAAAAGAAAAAACGGTTGAAGTTGTTTTCTGGGATTGGTATTGATCAAGTTAGTACTTTTTTGTTTTCTCCCCCCTGTGCAAGTCTTTGTAGCTTATTTTATTTTAACATATATGACGGTTTGGAAATATTTCAATGTGGTTTTCTTGTCCCCTGTAAATTCCATTTACTAGTTCAATTTCTGATTTGTGCTATTGTTCTAAGGACTTATTTTCATCAAATTTACTTCAGGTGATTGAACAATCAGGAGTGATTGAGGCCTCTGGATTGTGTTATAGAAACATACCCGCTGTTGTTACAACTGCAGTAGGCCAAATGGTATCTCACTACTATGTATCATATCAATCTTTTTATGTTTCCAATGTTTTTGTTGGCTTGTTGGTTCTGAACTTATGATTTTAGCCCATTTGAAGTCCGAGTAGTTGTCATCTCAATGAAGGAAACATGATTCTTCTGTGCTTATCATGAAAAGTGCCTCAACAGTTTCTTTCTCCGCTTGAATAGCAAACTATGTTGCTTCAACAACCTTTGAAGATTTTCAGCGTTGAAATGTATTTTCTTCCTGGGATCATGCTTTTAATCTTTAATTTTGATTGCTCGAACATAGGCCATCTCCAAGGGGCGGCAAGGAAGGGAAGCACAGAATCTTGTGAGAGTATGTCCCTTTTTTGTTTTTTTTTTTGTTTTATCTAGGATACTATTTTGTTTTAATGTGCTAAGTGGATTTTATTGTTTTTCTTTCAGGTTTATGTGGCAAATTTGCGTCTTAAAGCAGTTAATACAGATGTGCTAGTTACTGCATATGAGCCCATTCACATAAAGTAAGTATAAGTTTGTTAAAGAACCAGATGGCCCTTTTTTTTCAAGAGCTTTTACCAACTGATACTTATAGTAATACTATTACTATTACTATTAGTATTAATAATTTATACATGTTTATTTGGTCATATATACAACCACTAAATTGAAAGGAAACCTCTCTTTCTCACATATTAATGTCAGATTGTAAAAAGGATTGTATTTGTCTTTTCCTGTCAAAGATTATTTGTTGCTATGCTATTTTCTGATACGGTTGCCTTCTTTCCTTGCGGTTGCAGTCCCTTGAGCGAGAGCGCTAGCGCGGTGGGGGCCGGTTTCACTATCGCTGCAACGCAATCTGGGTGTATGCCAATGGCCGAGGTCTTTAGACATGCTGTCTCTACCTTTAAAGTCTGTGACTGGAGCCTTTTTGGTTCTACTGCGTTATAGATATATCATGTAGCCATGTAAAGGAAACGTTAATATAGCTGATCTTAGATCTTTGAATTCGTATCAGATTTCACTCTCTTGTTAGGGGGGTAATGTGCTTCAAATCGAGTTCCCAAAGTTTAGCGTCTATTTGTTTTAAGAGTTCTGCATGGTTCAAACAATGATTCTTAGTTCTGCTACAGTGTTTTACTCTCACAAAAAATTTAAATTTTAAAAATTAAAATCATGAACTATGATTTGAACCCACAAATCAAATGGACCCTTAGAATTATGTTATAGTTCTGGTCTGGCCATTAAATGTAGTTCTCATATTTTTTTTTTGTTTTTTTTTTAAGTTTTTGGTGGTTTGTGCTAAATACATGGTTCAGAAAAATATATAGTTTTTGGGGGTAAGGATTCATTGCATTTTATTTCTCTGACCTATTATTATTAAGAGGCTGGGATTTAGTTCTCCAGTGTTTCGAGTTTTTAGGTGTTATTCTGGTTTTGTTGTAGAAGTTTTGTTTTGGTGGACTCCTTGTCCTTATTGTACACTTCCCCATTTTATTAGTAAAATTCTTCTTGTTTCTTATTAAATATATATTATGGATGAGTTTTTAATGGTCACGATTAATGGTGGTTATTCAACAAATATTTTGAAAGGGAAAAAATGTTATTTATCACGGTAATTATCATCATTAGTGGTATATTTGCAAGTTAAGACATTGACATATAAGATCTTGTAATATAGTTAATTATAATTGATTGAAAAGTGTGCTAGTCCATCACCTTTGGTGATATAGTATTGCACACACACACACACACAGAAAATGACACCTAGAAAAGACTTGAAAACGCTTTTTGTATGAATAGAATTGAGAGATTGTTCATAATGATACTTTTGAACTGTCCTCTTAAAGTTGAATAATATATAAAGCATAGTTTATGATACTGGTCCAGCAAAATAAAGGTTCTAGAGCTTATAAAACAGAGCTTATGATCTTCTAACATAGCCATGTTTAATTTGGAATGGAAACTTATTTGGCTAAGCAAACAATCCGTTTTGGCTAGTTAAGAATATGAAACAGAGCTGTTTTTTTCTTTCATCAATTATGCCTTTTCTCACCTCTAAGGCCTAGTTTGGTAGTTCATGATCACACTTGTATTGTAAGGTCTAAGCAGTCGATTTAATAATACCACACATGGAGTTATGTCAAAACACACAATAATATATAATTTTTATAATTTTATTGATTTCTTGGTCCTATTTTCACTTTATAACTTCTAAAAAGAAGGGCAAAAACCATAGTAAAACATCAAAAGATTAATAATAATAATAAAAACACACCATATTATTATTATTATTATTATTTACTGGAAATACCTCTAGCTTTCTCCGCTGAGAAAGGATATTTCAGGAATATTTTGGTGTGGTATTTTTCTTTTGATGCTTTTATTACTTGGCTTTTGCTCTGCTTTTTTTTTTTTTTTTTCTTTTTTTGTGAAAAAAAGTACACCAACAAGATCAAGTGGAAGTGGTACCCATGTTTTATTCATGTGTAATAAATGGTCCAAACTGATACAAATGTTTTTTTTTTTTTCTCCTGTAATTTATTTGTTAAAAAAACTCGATCTAAAAGTTTATAAAGCATACGTAGATACATATAGAAAAAGTTCAAACGCAGGAACATTTGGCGTCTCCCTGCCCCTGGGAGTTCTACGTGTAATATTTGGCTTAAACTAATTTTTCTTTAGATTATTTATCTATATCAAGAAAAATACTCAAGTTAAAAGTTCAAAGCATATTTTAACTATTCTCTTAAGAGGATTAAGAGGCAGCCTTTGGATCATGGAATTTGGATAATCTTAGAGAGAAAACAACACACATACAGACATACTTACACACACACATGTTGGAAAAACATGGTTTTGCCATGTTTGGGTGAATGTGTGTCTATTGAAAAGTTGGATAAGAGTCCCACGGGAAAGATATTAAAGCTTGTTAAAGTTTATAATAAGAGATTGCACCCTCAAGCTTGAGTAAGAATGTGCACCCAAGATGCTCTCTCACGCGCGGGAGGTGCGAATCATTGGACCGATGGGTTATAGGGCTCCAATGTGCGCGCCGCACGATGTGGGCGACGTGAATGTTTTGCAATTTTTCTTTTTGCATTTTTCAACTTAAATTTGAAATTCATTTTTAAGAAACTGCTGCATGTTTTTAGAATGTGGACATACCTTAGAACAGGTTCATCTGGATGTGCAGGAATTTATAACCTCTAAAATGAATTTCTATTATTCTGAGAATAAATTTTGATTAATTTACCATTACTCCAGCTTTGTGACATCCCTTGCAACAGCCTATATAAGGAGGTCTCCTCAACCATTTAGAAACACACAAAAAATTCCTCTTTTGCTCTCGAATCTGTTCTTAGAGTGTTAGGCGTTCTGGTGATAGAGTGAAGGTGTAGTTAGAGTTCGCTGAAGTGGTTCTTTCGTGCTGAAGATCTACTCGACGTCGTTGTATCCTGGAAAACAGGTGCTCGCACGAAATTCAAGCACCCGCGGATGGGCGAAACTATTTTAAAAAAATTGTGACTACTACAAGTCTCAACGTACTTTTGTTCAAAACTCTTTTTTTTTTTTTTAGGTTCAATTTCATTGTAACAATTTATATTTCTGCTGAAATTTCCAATTAATAATATTCATCTTCTTCGTTTCTATTTTGCTTTACATGTATACAGTTCTAACAATACATACATACATACATACATGATACATACATAATGAAAGAAGTACAACACGCGGGAAGCATTTGGTGTCTCCTTCTGTGTGTTGTGTAATATTTTATTCTTCAAGAAGGATATCAACAACAGGAAAAGCATTCACACACTCAGAAGGTTTATTTTATTTGATCATCTTGTTGAAGAGAAGAGAAGAAAAGAGAAGAGAAATTCAGAAGTCTCTAAAAACTGTTAAAATTACTCATCATCATCATAACATATATAAGACATAATAATAAATAATAATAATGTATAAGGCAAAGTTGCAAGAGCTTTGCCAGAAGAAGAAGTGGGGTTTGCCAAAATACAGTTGCATGAAATGTGGGCCAGACCACCAACCTCGTTTTGGAGCTTCCGTCTCGGTCAACGCTTCCTCCTTTGACTCCCTCACTCCCTGCAAATCCTCCAAACAAGCCCTCAACCGTGTCGCCATGCTTGCTTTTCTTCACTTCACTTCTCCTTCCACTCCTCCAACTACTTCCACTCTCATCACTTCTTCATATATATATATATATACACACACATATCATGTATGGCTTTCTTGGTCATGTATAACTTGCATATATACTTTCATGGCTAGCGCTTTGTATTAGGGAAAAAAAGTTATATACATTTATATTTCTGCTTGTATTGAAGGAAGAGTATGTTTTTTCTTGTTCAACATAAATGGACTTTTGGGGTGGTTGGAGTTCTTTTCTTTACATTTCTGTTCACTTTGTAAAGTAAAAGGCTTTTGTTGTGTTAGTATTCTGTTTTTTCTTTTGTTGGGATTTGAAGAAAAACTGATAATCACTCACTCTAAAGATTTACGATTTAATTTTCCTTTTTTTTTTCCTCTTTTTATTTCTGATAACTCTTTGATTTAGGAGAAGCTGATCTGATCATTATGTTTTGAGCACATTCTCAAATCTGAAGAATTTTTATGAAATTTGTCCTTTTGATTTGTATTATTAGTAATATATCATTCCAAACCAATCCTGATCATTTGTCAATAATAGGCTCTGAACCTTCTCCTAGGGGACCTATTACTGAAGAAAGTTCTCAGAATCTTGATGCTAAGTCAAATGTTTCAGCTGTGAAAAATGGTAAGGAATTTGAACTCTGTAAATCCATGAAATGTATGTCTGAAAAAACATTGAATCTCTGAAAATGTTATAATTTTGAAAAGGAATTAACTGTCATCTTTTAAACATTGTTTTTCACACAATGGAAATCCTATTTTTCTTTGGTTCTCACTATTAACTCATTCACATTCTGAAATACTACAATATCATTCTTCTAATTTATTAACCAATGCCCTTTTCACATTTCCGCAAAATTAGAAGAACGATATCATAATTGCCGACATTAACAAACTTATTACCCTTTTCTTGATTTGGTATACAATTATTATGACGGACAATTAAATTGTGTTTAGAAATCTGTATGATTTGTATCAGGTTACTTTGTATTGATTCATCTATTGTTGATTAAAAGAACATGTCCATTGTGTATAAGATTCTTGATGAACAGAACTCGTTTCCTTCTCGGATGGATTTTCGTTTACGAAATGTGTTTAACTAATCAAAATGTTTAGTATACTGCTTTCTCAAGACTACTTGATTTCTCATACCGAAAACTGTCCGGAAACATGTCTACACTACTTGTTAGTTTAATTGGTCCAGATCTTTTGAATTTTTGCTTCATAGTAATTTGATCCTAATATTATGGCTAATCATATTTCTTAATGAATGGCAATCAATTCTTTTATAGAATTACGCATACTTTATGTTTGAAACATGTTTTAGAAATTTACAAGTGGCTTTAGGTTTCTAGGGACATTGTAAAACACAGGACAGTATAAGATTATACTCAAATTTATAGCCTTAGTTTTACAATGTCGTTCATCCTTCTTCAGATCCTTCAATACCATTCATCAAACCTAACAAGGGATGCCCAAAAGATATAGAGACGCCTCAGAGTCTCAAGATTCAGTCCGATGCTGCGACTGTCATTGACGGTATAGAAAATCTCAAGAGATGAACTTTCTTTAGTATATGCACAAGCTAACACTATATGACATTTTATGATAATTAACACAAAGCTAAACAAATTATTATCTAGTTAGTATAGAGTAGGTACTTGGTACATCTGCACATCCATATTAGCATTGTGACATTTTATATGTTTTATGTTTACTTTTCTTGAGGCCATATAGTTTCTAGATAACATGCTATATTAGAGTTTATTTCAGATCTGAAGAGAACTTAACATTAATTTACCACTCTTTTTTATTGATTATGCAATCTGATCTTTTCATTATGTTTAATTTCTTAGCCATAAGAACCCCAGCTTCTCCAAGTCACAGACAAAACTTCCATTTTTTACAGTGATAATCCTTATGTACAGCAATTTATCCTAGATCTTGGTGGCTAGTTCTATAGGACACACGAATTACACTACTTTTAGGTTATAGCATAATAATTGTAGCATTGTAGGAGTTTTTCATGAGCTGAGGTAATATGACACTGAACTCTTGTCCAGATATCCACTGTCAATACAAGATCCAGCTGCAGAAGTATGCTCAACGGAAAAACATCGGATTGCCATCATATTCTATTGAATGCGGAGGCGCTCACGCCTCTTGTTTTAAGGCTAAGGTTTTAGTCGGCGAGCACATCTTCGAGAGCCTCAAATTCTTCAACACCTCAAAGGAAGCAGAGAATTCCGCTGCTAAGGCTGCCATAATGTCTTTGTTAATAGACAACTTTCAGAAGGCCAGTTCTTCAAACTACCAAACCAATCAAATATAAATCAAAATTTTTGGTTTGATACCCTTGTTTGGTTTTTGTGTTCTTTATTCAAATAACGAAATTTCATATCGATTTTTGTCTATCAATCTACCATTGATATCAATCTACTTGATATGTCTTATTGTACAGGAGGAATCAGGTCCTTACAAGAATCGCCTGCAAGAGCTTGCTCAGGAAGAATGTTTCTGCATGCCGCTTTATAAAACTACAAACTATGGTGCCCCCCACAAGCCGATATTCAAATCTACGGTGGAACTGGAAGGAGAAATTTTCCATGGGAAAGCAGCAAGCTCCAAGAAACAGGCAGAGCTGGATGCTGCAAGTGTTGCCTATGTTGCGCTTATGGAACGTAAGTCGACGTATAACTTTGCTTAATCAAATCTTTCATACTCAGCTTCTTCAATACTTCATTTTACTTGTAAAACAACTAGAATTTGTTAAAAGTCGATTGATCAAGTACATGAAAAGGTTAATTCCTTGATAATCTTCAGGTGCATCGAATCGGATTGCTGCAAGTAGTACTTCACTCGATCTAAAGGGACGTGTTCCGAAATCTACTCCAGGCGTTGGGAATCTTGAACATGAATCTCAATTGGCTCCATATCCAGCTCAGACCTATGTGAAAGATGTTAAAGAAAATAATGGTATATATCTCCATTCAATTGCTTTACATAGTTTCCACATGATATTTTCTAATGACTTGCATAATATTGATCAATGCTCTCATGACAAATTCTATGAAGCAGTTTTGGAAGAAGGGTTATCATCCAATTCAGTATTAAGGACAGAGGAGAGTAGCTCATTGCTCGCAACGAACAACGCCGAGAAACCATCTTCGTGTTTCGAGTCAGCAGCTTCTTCTTCTACTGAAAGCCTTGCTTCTCCTCCAATGTTGAAATCGAAGACGAGGGACAAAACTACCGGAGTGACGCCAAGTTACTTGCTTTGCAACAAGGTGAGAGTCTACCAAGAGTTCCCAAATCATGCATTCCCTAAAGGCATTACTGTGATGCCCATTGGTAATCACAATTGGGTGGCTATCAGCTTGGAGTTCCCAAATGAAAAAAAGCAATTGACAGAGTGAAGCTTTTACTTTCAGATGTGATCATATCCCAAGCAGT
The DNA here is from genome assembly GCF_000414095.1 of Morus notabilis. NCBI lineage: Eukaryota > Viridiplantae > Streptophyta > Magnoliopsida > Rosales > Moraceae > Morus > Morus notabilis. Next base: position 168,906 of record NW_010361498.1, on the reverse strand, counting down.
TTAGAAAACTTGTTATGTTTAGATTATAGTTTACCAATTATAAGTAATTCATTGATATGGAGTTAGCTATATATATATATATATATATATTTCACGTTTAGTTGGGAATGTCCTGAAGAACTTGGGCACAAGACTTTTAGTTGTTTGGTTCTGTGATGATGGATTATGCTTTCCAGTGCAATTTCCTTCATAATGTCTAAGCAAAGTAGCTATGAAATGTTTTTTTTTTTTTTTTTAAACTCTTTACATGTGTTGAGTTGGCTCATTTTCCATGGTTTTGATTTTTGAACCACTTAATGGAACAAATATGATGAGTGACTAAAAGAAATAGACATTGGTTATGATTTCAAAGCATATATATATATATATATATATATATATATATATAATTGCCAGTACTGAGGACAATATATAATACTCTAATCCCAATGGAAACCTACTATTGACCCTGAAGGTGAATTCTCGTGTTACTGGATGCATCAATCTGTTAAACTTAGATCTCGTTCATTTTATCGATTTGAGTTTTCAATTTTAATTTTTTTATAGTTAAAAGCTCTCATAAAAAGTCGCATCTAACATTTTCTGTTACAGTAAAAAGCTCTCATATAAAATCATAACTCAACTCAAATTGAAAATTCAAATCAACAAACTGAACGAGTCCTTAGTGCTTGTTCATTTGCACCCAAACTCAAAAAAAGTTTGAACTCAAGTTATAACTTTATTTAAGTTCATGTTCTTTTGTAAAATTTGAATTTGAACTTGAGTTTTAACTTAAATTTTAATTTAAGTTTGGGGTTAAAATCTGAGTTCAAATTTCCCCTTCAACTCAAGTTCCTAAACTCAAACTCAAGTTCCTAAACTCAAACTCAAGTTAATTAACAGTATTTTTTCTATTCTTAAAAACGCTATAACTTTTTCATTTTAATTCTGATTGAGATGATTTTTTTTATGCGTTCACAACGAATGGACGAATAAAATCCCTGCCATATACCCTATTAAAATTTTCCATCATCATTGAGTTTTTATTAAAATATTATTTAAATACAAACTCAAGTTTTGACCCACCCAAACACAAACTCAAAAAAATTCTCATCTCAAACAAGAAATCAAATGTACACAACTAAACACAAACTCAAGTTACAACTTCAAAGTTATAACTCAAATTCAACTCAAGATCCTAAACTCAAACTTAAGTTTCCTTTTCAACTCAAGTTCTTAAACTCAAACTCAAGTTAATTAACAGTATTTTTTCTATTCTTAAAAATGCTATAACTTTTTCATTTTAATTCCAATTGAGATGATTTTTTTTATACGTTCACAACGAAGAGACGAATAAAACTCTACCCATATACCCTATTAAAATTTTTCATCATCATTGAGTTTTTATTAAAATGCTATCTAAATATAAACACAAGTTTTGACCCACTTAAATACAAATTCAAAAAGATTTTCATCTCAAACAATAAATCAAATGTACACAGCTAAACACAAACTCAAGTTACAACTTCAACTTAACTTATAACTCAAATTCAACTCAAGATCCTCACTCAAATCATCATAACTCAAAAATGTAATTGAACAAGCCATTAAATCTCGTTTAGTTCGCTAATTCGAATTAATATGTGACTTTATGTGAGAGTTTTTTACAGTAACAAAAAATTATATATGACTATTTCTAAAAAAATTTTATTGTAACAAAATTTAAATTTTAAACTCAAATTAATGTCACAGCTCATTTTCTATTGAATTGAAATGTACATATGGTAAACAAAGAACACGATTTGAAAAGAAGATTTTGCTGAAATACCTTCATTAATGAATCTCGCTAGATCCAGCTAGAAAGAGTCACATCAGCGCAATTGTGCAAATTTCATCGAATTTGAGGGCCCGTCTGACACCGGTGATGGGCCTCTCGCACGGTGAAGATTGTCTCGTACAGCCATCCAGCTCACTAGATAGAGTCCAATGAGTGTCAATTGGTTAATAGGTTTAAATGAGAATTACATATTCCATTTTTTAAGTACCAAATTTACTAAAAATATTATTTTTAAAAATTTTTATTTTTTAATTAATTTTAATTTAAAAATAGAAATATATAAGTTAATGTTAAGGAGTATAAATAAAAAAATTCTTCATTTCAAGATGTATTTTTAAAAATTACCCTAAGTGTAAAATATAATATAAACCCTTTTCACTAGTTTTTCTTTAAAAAAAAAATAATAAATAAATTTCTATTCGAACTTAAGAACCAAACAACATATGTTTTATGCACCATGACAATATTGCATTGGTGTAGTGGCAGTACTGATCACTTAGGATTCGTTTGGTATGAGAATTCAAATTATGGTGATTCTAGTTTTGATTTTAGAATTAGAATCATGATTCATGATTTTAAGTTCAAACCATGATTCTGAAAGTAGAACCATAATCAAGGATTTGAACCACCTAAGGGTGATTCTAGTTTTAAACATCACATTAAAATTTAAACCTTAAACTAAAACCATTTAAACTAAACACTGATTTTAAGTGAGTCAAATCAGAACCACTTTTTTTATTTTTTATAAATAAACACTAATTTAAACTAGAATCGTAACTTCCAATTCTAAAACCTACCAAACTTGCTCTTAGAGACTACCTCACCATATAACGCTCGTGCAAGCATAAGGCTGTTGCGGTACGGCAAGCATAAGGCTGTTGCGGTACGGCGAGCATGTGTAGGGCCGATACTTCTCTATTGGCGCCATTATGTGGGGACGCCTTTACGGCTTTACCGCATCTATGTTTCATTGTTTTGTCGAGAAGTCACTAAATGAGAGAAAGTGAGAGAAGACTTAAGGGCTTTCTCCTCAACATATTGCCCTCTACTTTTAGGGAGCGCGGCAATTACAGGGGGCAAAATTTTTAAAATGGCAAAAATCAATCGCACGTACTACTCCTTTCCAATATGGCATTCTCTATGATTTTTCAAATAAGAAAAAAAAAGTAAAAAAAAAAAAAAAAGGCCTATCGATTATTTCTAATGGGTGGACCCCCAATCATCATTCAATTTGTTGCTTCATTTTTACGTTTATGTTTCATCATGATTGCAGTACGTACCATAAATGTAGCCATGACCTTTCTTTGTGTCGCATGCATTTGACCTCCAAATTGGTTGGGGCCATGCCAATAGTCTAACAACATACATGCAATTGACATCTTCTAAATGCGCAAAACGGCAGAACACTCTAGACTCAAGAGATCACATAAACGAAAAATAGTACACCAAAAAAGAAAAAGGGAAAAGGGACAACAAATAAAGTTGATCACTTCAAGAGGCTCTCGAAGTTGATCATCACTTTGAGGCTATTTCCTCTCTTTTTTTTTTTTTTTTTTTTTTGCTCTTTTAAAAAAAAATAAATAAAAGAGAAGTTTCAACCAGGTATCAAGGAATTTAAGAACATTTCAATTAAGTTGGCATGATGCACACTAAGAGCACTCCCACTCAAATATTATTAAAGATTTTGAAAAAAATTTTAAAAAAAAAAAAAAAAAAAAAAAAAAAAAAAAAAACTAAGATGAGAATTAAAAGCTCACAACAAATACCATCGTTTATTTCAATCAAATATCATAATTAAGTCAATTACACATGATAAGGGAAAAAGAAAAAAAACAACATATAATAAATCCGCCAGACCACCTTCTACTAGCAAATGCCCCCCTTATTAAACAACCTTGTGCATATAGTATTAATTTACGTGCATGCAGCGCATGCTAACATGTTTACGTACTTTCATGAACGCATATACCAATTATAGGTCCGCCGAGGCCGAGCTACTGGATTGTTCAAAAAACCTGAAAGCATTCTTCGCATATAAAGCAAGCACAACAATAATCAGAGCTGCCACCGCCACGTTGACCAAAATCGCCGGATTCTTCACAATCCTCTTCTTTCGTCCAGCAGCCTCTGAATCAGCCGGTTTAGGCGCAGATCTATCAACAACATCACGGGCTTTTTTCTCCGCAGCCTTTTTAGGATCCGATCCATCTGGAACCGGCTTTTTCTCCGGTTTAGTAGTAGCACCGCCTCCCGCCGCCGCCGACGGTGGTGGTGGTGTGACCTTCTCTGCCTTCTCAAACGTTTTCTGATCCGAAGCTTTCTTGTCATTGGGTGCAACTTCTTTGACATGATCCTTCTTCTCAGCATTGGCCGGTACTGCCTTTTCTTGTTGCTTGTCCACCGGAGGCGCCGCCACGGGCTTCGGTGGAACAACTTCTTTCTGTTGCTGCGGCGGCTGAGGCTGATCTCGTGGCTGGGGCGGCTGAGGCTGATCCCGTGGCTGGGGCGGCTGACGCTGATCAGCAGTAATAGGAGGGGGAGTTGGGGTCTTCTTTGGAGTTTTGGTGGGTTCAACGAGTTCTGCTGGTTCCGAGGTTGGTTTTGGGGTCGTTGGTTTTGGTGTCGTTGGTTTTGGTTTAGCAGTTTCCTTAGGAGTTGTGGCGCTAATGGGGATGGCTTTGGGGACTTTGATGTAAAGAATTCCGCCTTCGAATTTGGCGGCGATCTTGTTGGTGTCGCTGTCGTCTGCGAGTGGAAATTCCTTCACGAACTGACGCCATTTGTTGTGGCCGATCGGACGATCCCCGCTTACCCTCAGTTTTGCAGTTGACGTTATTTGTATTTTCAGCCTGTCCTTTTGGAACCCTGCAAATATACACACACACACATATATTATATACACACATATACATACACACATACATATATTATGCACGCATAGAGCAAATCGTTTACATTTGTGTGCATAATTAAAAGTGGATGAACTTGTGATTGATTATCTTCCAATTATGCTTTAAAAAAATTATCACCTAGTAAATGATACAAGTACATATACCTTTTTTTTCATAAAAATGAAGAGAAGGAACAATTCACATAAGTATAAAGTTAGAACATCGCAGCTAGATTGTCATTTACTAGTAGACTTAGTCCTCGCCGAAACATCGAGATCCTTACTCAAATTTATTAAATTAAAAAAAAGGAAAATCAAATATTATGTAGTCATTTTGTGTACATATAACTAGAATTTATACAAATTGGTCTTTTCCAGAGGAAAAACAAAATTATATGTGTGTGTTTACGTATGTTTTCTCTTTTTTTTTTTTTTTGGGTGAAACAAAACTAATGTGTTAGTACAATTCCTCTTTAATTTGGCAAAGCATTTATGAGAATAGGCCATTCTGATCCTAGCTAGAAAATTGAGAAGAGAATTGATATATATCAAGTTTTTAATTTTTTGTCCCGGCCCCTCCTTCGTTCAAAAAAGGAAACCATTTACTAGAAAATGTTGCTTTTTCTTTTTTGTTGATTTCTGATCTAAAATAAGTGAGTTTGCAGTTTCTAATTAGAAGCGTGACAAGGAGCTGACTCCTGGACGTTGTATATCTTTTGGGGAAAGCATGTCTATAAGGTGATTATTTATTATTTTTTAATGAACTTAGGATATAAGAGAGACAATTAGTATCAAGATATCACATAGTAATCCAACTAAGTGACTTTAGAAAAGAAGCTTTAAATTTCTTTCAAACAAGTTAACTTGAATGGAATACTAATAAAATAGAAACTTTAAATTAACTCAACTTGAATAGATATACTAATGAAATGAAGATTAATTAAGCATGAAAAAAATGCAAACCATGACTCTCGTTATTATCTTTACGTATGGATGAGTTTTTAATGGTTACGTATTCATTAATATATATTAATTAAGTAAAAAAATTTGATGACGTGTCATATATAATATATATAATATCAACTAATATTATATCATCTGCGTATATATAAAACTCTATAGCTATACAGAAAACGGAAACAATGGTGAAGAAGAACTAACATGAGCAATCACGAAATAACAAGAACAGCAACAGTGAACAATATTAATATTTACCAGGTAAAAAGACAAGAAGATTATCAACACCGCCCTCTTTGGTCCATTCGTATGGTGGATCGAACACTTCATTCTCGCGATTCGCATTTGTAGCAGAAGTAGTACTACCAGGATTTGCCTGATGATCGGCCATATTAATATCTCTCTGATCTTGATCTAATATAACTTGGTTTATTTATTCACTCTTTCTCTCTCTCTCTCTCGTTTTCTTTTTGAATAATTGTTCAAAACTTAAGCTGTGGAGGGCTTGGATTTATACTACACACACATGGGCATATAATAGATATGTGTGTGTGTGTGTATATATGTATATATATATATATATATATATTGAGAGAGAAGTCCTAAGGATGCAATATGCTTCGTGTGTTTTCTTTTTGAAATGGTTATTCCTTTTCTCTCTCTAGATTGCTTTAATTCTTTGGGTTTTGGTATTGGTCTTCTCTTTCTCTTTCGGTTAATTAAAAGCTTTTAAATTAGATATGCTTTAATTGCTCCCATGTGTAGTCTTGCTAGGTGGGCAAGGGCAAAGGTTCTTTGTCTCTTTCATATTCCTTTTTTTTTTCTTTCTTTTTTTTTCTTTTTTTTTTTTCCTTTTTTTTTTCCCTCAATAAGGACCAGCTTGGACAAGGACACAGGTTTGAATTGGGGGACTGCTGCTGCTCCTGTTTGTGCTTAGGTCACAAAATTATAAGATAAAGACCCACTGCCTTACTTGATGTTATATATTATACATTCAAATATGTTGCACATGCATGTGGTATTATTTCCTCAAAAATAAATATGGTAATTTGACAATAATGTTGGTCACCGACACCATTAGAAAATTTTTACTAAAAGTGTAATGCAATAAAGATAAATTGATCATCATATTAAAATTAATTTCAAAAATGCTCCCGAAACTTTATATATTGTTTCGACGTGTCTCTTAAACTTTAAAAATGGTTCATTTCATCTCCTAAAATATGTACCTCAGTTCAAAATGCACCATACATTTATAATAATTCTAACAAAATAATGACATGATCGACAATACTTATGTTTTTGTAAATACATACCCCCTCCAAGTTTTCTCCACCCCTAACTATATTGATTTCAAGTCAACTTACTTTCTGAATTATTGCTTTTATGTCTACTTGTCTCCTGATAGCTTTTTAAGAGATTGGGAGGCAAGTTGACAAAAAATCAATAGTTGAGAAGATATTTATGAAAAAACATTGGTTCGGGGGGGTGTTTTGACCACTTTTCATATTTTAGGGGATGAAATTATCTCTTTTCAAAATTTAAAAGGTATGTTGAAACAAAATACAAAATTCAAGGAGCATTTACGAAATTAATCCCAAAAGAAAATAAATTATCTTAATATTTAGAAAAAAAATATTATTATACATATATGTATATATGTGTACCTTGTGTCATCCCATACAAACTCCTATAGAATATTACAATAATTAAATGGAGAAGGAAAAAGTATACGTTTCTTGTATCTCACTGTTGGTTTGTTGCACTATATAAAAATTATAAGAAACAACTGCTAAAATTAGTGTCAAGATAGGGGAACAAAATAACTATTAATTAACCTGGACATAGGAGACGAAATTACATCAAATGAGAAGAGGCCGGCCGCAAAATAAAATATTGAATCATATGATATGCATGAAGACTAAAAGGAAAAATTTCATGCAGATCAGTTATGGATGTTCCTTATTGATAAAGTTGTGTTAGATCTTCAAAACATTAACAATTTATAGATTTCTTCTCAACCAAATCCATTTATTTCCATGCATCATCGGAGGGAGGCTATACCCGGGAGGCATATGCTCCCCTGGATTTTTAAGTGGACGTTTGGTTCATGGATTCAAAATCATGATTCAGAACCATTCTCGATTTATATGTGTTTTTTGTGAGAGAAAATACTGTAGCGAATCACGAACTATGATTCAAATCATGGCACGAATACATTGCAGGAGGGGCAAACATAAAAAGTTTTGAAAAAATTACATATGTAATTTTTTTCAAAACTTTTTATGTTTGCCCCTCCTGAATTTTTAAAAATTTATTTTGTTGCATGTAGTAATCTTCAAAATTTTTATATATGCCCCCTGGATCTTTAAAATTTTTTTATTGCTTTTTGTTTTTCAAATTTTTTTTTTATATATGCCTCCTTATTAATAAGATCTTATACCTATTTCCTCCTTAACAAAATTTTTCTCTAATTTATTCTTATTAATTTTTTTAAAATGCGTTTTACTTAAATTTTTATTCTTTTTAATTTATTTGCCCACGTTGAAGTAATTTTTTGTTGTTTAAAATGTGTCCTTAAATTTTTTTTTTTCTATATGTTCTTACAGTTCTTTAATACAATATCTTTATAAATGTGGCATATTATATTTTTTTTTCTAGCGAAATAATTTTTAATAGAATTATATTTATAATTATTTTCGAATTATGTACCTTATTTTAAAATACTCCATAATTTATTAAGATAATTCAAAATGTCCTCATGATGTATAGAAAACATGTCAAAATACTTCATTGTTTACTTCCATCTATAATAGTGAAGGAATTGCTGATGTGGCAAGGATTTAAAGATTTTTTTATTTGATAAATGAGTGTTAGAGGTTAATAAAATGTATTATAAATAAAAAAGGGTATTAAATTAAAAAAGTTAACAAAACCCAAAAGTGGAACAAATCGGTGAGCTTTTTATTTATAAAAAAGAAAAATCAAATGAAAACGCCAGAAAACCCCCCATCAAACAAACCCCAGGAAATTAATGACACACTCAAATCTAAATCCATGTTTGTTGATGCTCTACCTTCCCATCGCGAAGCCATCATTGTCGATCCTATCTCTCACTCTCGACTCAAACCCATTAGAAGAAGCGGTTACGTTTAAGAAGGTGTGGCGATGGAGGTAGGAGCGAGGGGGCTGGGTTGTTCATACGACAAGGCTTGGCTCATGACGACGACAAATACTGGGCTGCTCAGCCGACGGTGATGCTTGACGTGCGATTCAATGGGGCTTGGCGGCCGTGAATCTAGGCATGAGGTTCAACGGCCATAAATCCAGGGATTTCTGATCATTGGGAATTATTCGTTTAAGATTTCTCTCCTTTTTTTTTTGTGGCTCTGTTTTCCCATCGAATCTGAATGTTTATGCCTATTTGGTTCGTTTAAGATTTCTCTCCTATTTGGTTCGTTTAGGGATTTCTGTTTATGCCTATCGTTTAAGTTAATTCCTTGACCTCCATTGAAACTGAGCTTCCATTTTAGCTACTGCAGTCTCCCTTACAGCAAGCCCGATGGTGTTGTTAAGAAAAGCGCTGAGAATCTCCGCGAACTTCTTATGGAAGATCAAATCGACAACTCCTCTTTTCTCATTTTTGTATTTTTTTTTAAATATTTAAGCTTTTTTATATGTTTAATTAGAATTTAATGGTTTTAATTGATGATTAATGATTGCCACGTTAGCACTTCTGTTAATTGTATAGACGGATTAGGACAGAGGGGGTAGTCTGATTTTTTTTTATAGATTAGGGGTGTTTTGAATCATTTTAAAAAATTAAGGGGTATTTTAAAATATGATACATAATTCAAGAGCATTTGTGAAAATAATTTTTTTAATATGTCTCTATTTAAACATCTTTTTTTTTTTTTCAATATTATTTTCTCTTATGTACCCCTAAATAATTTATTTTCAAATGTTTAATCAAAATGATTTTTTTAACTGTACTACTTTTTTTTTTATTAAACTATGTACATAAGAGGATATTAAAAATCAGGTTAAATCAGGTAGCACAAAAAGCTCAATGAATTAAGGGCTTGTTCTATTGAGTGAAAAACTCAAAAAAATACAACTCGAGTTATAATTTTATTATGTTCGTTTAAATTTAAACTCGAGTTCAAACTCGAGTTTAGGATTAAAATTCGAGTTTAAGTTTTCCCTTTAACTCGAGTTCAGAAACTCAAACTCAAATTAATGAACAATATTTTTTCTATTCTTAAAAATGCTATAACTTTTTCGTTTTAATTCTGATTGAGATGATTTTTTTTCTATGCGTTGACAACAAAAAGACGAATAAAATCCGACCCATATACCCTATTAAAATTTTTCATCAGCATTGAGTTTTTATTAAAATACTATCTAAATACAAATTCAAGTTTTGACTCACTCAAACACAAACTCAAAAATATTCGTATCTCAAACTATAACTCAAATGTACACAACTAAACACAAACTCAAGTTATAAGTTCAACTCAAGTTATAACTCAAATTCAACTTAAAAATTATACTCAAGTTAAACTCTAAAAGAACAAATCCTCAATATTTATTATGTACGTCCAACTATGAGATAGTATTAAGAGTTGATAATTATGATTTCGAAGGCTTTTCATGTTTTTCGCTTCCACCCCGCAAAACAAAATTATGGCCCCGCCATATATAGAAGCTAACCTTATCAAATTGAGATCATGTCATTTTTAAGTTCCAATAATTGATATTTAGTTGGATGGGTAAGAAGAAAAAGTGTTTGTTGGATCTTTTGTAAGTTATTTCATCAGGTGCAAAAAGTCATAAATGTCATAGCATCAATTGACTATTCTCAGTAATAGAGTAAATGATTTGAATACATAAACACTAATCAATACTCATGCTTAGTATAAATATTAGAGCACGTGCCCTTCATCATCAAATATTATTTAATCTTATTCTTGTGCACAACGTTAATTACATAACCATCAAGTAATTATGACTTAATTAGGAACCTTTGATCTGTCCCTTATTGCAACTCGGTCCTTTTCTAGAAATTCAAATGGAATTCATAGTCGTGTTTAGAATTGATTCCGTTTTTATTTTTCACATTTTTTAAAAAAGAAAAAATGAAAATATTTTTAAAACGGCGTTTGGCGCAATAAAGATAAAAAATAAAAATAAAAACGGTTTTTTGGTTTAGTGTAAAATGAGAGAGAAATGAAAATTAATTTTTAGTCATTTTTTATTTTTTCTTTTCGTTTTCTCCTCTCTCTAGCAGAGAGAAAAAGATAGAGACATTAATGAATTTTTTTATACTGAAAATAATCTCTTGATAAAATTACCAAACGCATTTTTAAAAATAATTTATGTCTGAGATTAAAAATGTTTTCATTTTCATTTTCATATAAAAAATAAAATCATTTTAAAATGAGTTTCAAACGTACCCCATGAATTCACACAAATAGTACAAACCCATGAAGCTACGTGACGAGGAGTGGGATCACGTGCCCCCACTCCTTTTTTTCTTCTTCCCCTATTTATAGTTTTAACTTATAATTTTTTAAACGTGCTTCCATCAAAATACATTTTTTTTTAAAATTGTGATCCCTCTTAATAATTTATTATTGAACCTTACTTATTTAACTGGTTTTTTACTTAATCTCCTGGCACTATTTTTCTTTTTGGCTGAATAATCTTTGCCATTTTCTTTACGCTTTTATAAAAAGCTTTGATTGCATCTAGGGATTTATCAGCTTCAATAACTTATGCACTTTTAATTTACAAAAAACTAATTCAGTTTTAGCAGAACACGTTTAAAATGATTAGTTATAATGTGAACTTTTTTATATGCATATTTAAGTTTTATTTTTTCAGAAAATTGTTAATATCGAAAGAAAAAATAAAATACAATGATGAGAAATAAACAAGTATTCTTATTAGTGTCGCCATTGAAATAAATTCTGCATCTGTCAATAATGATGCCTCGTCTCAATTTGATGAAAACACATCGATCATTACATGCATTTTTTTTATAAAAAAAAAAAAAGACGAATAATACTATAGATTAATGACGAATTAGAGTTAGATTATGTGTTAATCGCACGCTTAACTTAATTATAGCATTGTTTCATATCCCAAATCTCTCGTCGCCTACCCGTTTGGTTGTTGGATTCGTTCTCTGATTCGAATCATGGTTCATTGTTCGCTACAGTATTTTCTTTCACAAAAAATACACGTAAAATCTCATAATTTTAATCCATAAACCAAACGGGATAAATTGTGATATAGTCCATGAAAAACATCCTGCCTCGTGAATTTTGTGCAAGTGGAGCTTCTAGGTCCGGATGAACACGCTTTTTCTTTATGCAATCTTCATACGTGCATAAATCAATCACCTATCTTTTCATTCTTTTTTTTTTTTTTCTCAAGAATCAATCATCCATTCTTTATAATTAATACACTATGGTCCCAAGGAAAGCCTTTTTTTTTTAAAAAAAAATTCTGCCAAAAAAAGGCATACATTGCCCCATGCACAATTTTTGTGTGACTTATTTCAATACCTAACCACATTGATAATGTTATTGATTACAAAAATTTTATTAACAATTAGAACACTTCATGGTATAAGAGAGTCATATATATGGATAAAATCATTTTAGTACTCTGTGTTATAGCGAAACATGCTCTTAGTACATTATCTTTTTTATAATATTAAAATAGTACTCGACGTTTTCAAAAACATCTTTTTAATACCTTGAAGTTGATTTTTAAGATGTGAAATGACCTTAGTATCTTTTTATTTAATTAATCAAAAACTAATAGATCTAGGAAAAAATTATGAACTTTTTTATTTTGTTATTTTCTTTTATATATTTTAATGCTATGTTTTAAAATATTTTCAAATTTTTTTAAAAAAATAATTGATTTTTATTTAATTGATAAGAAGTGTAGTTAGGACATTACAAGTCTTTAAAATTAACTTTAGGGTACTGAAAAGATGTTTTTAAAAACGTTAAAATATCATTTTAATTTTATAAAAAACACATTATAACAAATATATGTTTCGCTAAGGTATCAAAATGATTTTATCATATATATATATATATCACATTGTACCTTAACACATTGATTACTCTCATGTTCGTATATGAGAGTTACAGTACTTCATGGTAATGCTAAGCTTAGAGTTATGAGAACACTTCCCAATCACCTGTCAAAAAAAAAAAAAAAATTATATATGGAAAACTAACACAACTTACTACTGTAATTTGATATAAGAGTGACAAGATTAGATAATGTCATTGAGATTGTAATTGTGTATTGTCTTAACTCTGGTGCGGCATTTAGATGGATTGCATAATTACCGTTTAATTTAAATTTCACAATTATGATAAATTAACTTTCAAACAGTAAATTAAATTTGAAACTTTTCATCCATTAATTGGGTGTAAAAATAAATAAAAATATATATTTCTAAGATGGCATTATATCATCGGATTATGTTTCGGAAAAGAATAAGTTATCATATAATTCTATTTGACAAACTCCAGATTAAATATCTGATGCAATAAAAGCACCAAAAACATAAGATTGCATTTTTGTACCTTTTTCTCAATCCTTATCCAGTGCAACAAACAGTACCAATATCAAGAAAAGTACTCTCTCTGCCATAAAAAAGACTTGCATCACCCCCACGTATATTTTTTTCTTTTTGGTTGAAACTATATAACATTTTTTTTCACCTACTACTGTTGATAATTTAACCACTGTGATAATAATTTTAATAATTGAAACCACATTTATTAATATGGCCAATTGAGCATAGGTAGAAGAAAGAAAGTTGCCCACGAAGAATGTGTTCTTTTAAGAGAATTAACTCTACATATTTAAAAAATTTGTCAGCCTTTTCAATTCATTAGTAGTTTTTTTCCTCGATACTCTAAAAATGAAAATGATCTGACGCGGGTAGGAAAAAAATGTGCTTATTACAAAAGTTACCGCTGTATAATTAAGTTTGTTAACGTTTTAGAGTACATATTAAGCTTCGTTTATTTTACCTATTTGAGTTTAAAATTTAAATTTTATTATAGTAAAAAGTTTTAAAAAACAGTCACATCTAACTCTTTTATTACAGTAAAAAATTCTCACATAAAATCACACTTATACTCAAATTAAAAACTCGAATTAGCAGGCCCTTAGATTATACATTTTTTTCATCATCGTTACAAGAAATTGTTGGTTGAGTGCGTAAATTTTTTTCATTTATTTGAATAATTATTTGACCTACTTCGACCTTTACATAAGAAATATATAATCAATTACTCGAAACCATATTTTCTTTGTATTTTCTTCTTATATATTTGAATACAAGGGATGTTCAAGTTTGGAATCCCTTTTTATAAGGGCTGGAATTTGACACCGTTCATGGCTGGTCGTAAAACTCTCGGTCCTTGAGACAGTGGGTAAGGTCTTACTGGTTTGCTCTGCCATTGATAGGCCTGGCCCGTGAGCGACGAAGGAGTAGATCTGGCAAGTTGGAGTATGGTGGCACCGCTGCTCTAGGGTCTTAGCCCACTCATTGGTATGGTTCAGGAGAGGAGTGGCGGGTGTCTTAGGGCGACTGGTGTTGGATGTGAAGGCATGGCAGCTTCCACCAGTGTGCAGACAAGAAAGTTTCCGGAGGATCTCTAATGTGGAGGCTTCATTCGTGATTCTTCCACAGTGATTTTGCTCAAATACAGGTTCTCTAGCCTCTGTATCATGGTGGCTGGCTTTTCGTCGGCGTTTCTTCCCATGTGGTTGAGGCCATTCATAGTTTTCTTACTTTTTGGTTAATTTAATAAAGGACGTTGTTGTTTTTGTCATGTTTATGTATTGTAATAATGGAGGTGTTTTCTACACATTTCGATTCTCTTTGTATGTCTTACCCGTCTAAGTTAGTTATCGGTCTGTGTGTTCGTTTATGACTAGATTTCTTTTTATGTTGCATCGCTTGTGTCCCCAATATTCGAAGGTTTGATTTTGGTCTATTGGTTTTATCTATAGCTTGTAATTGTTCTTTGTAATGAGCTTCGGTAGCGTTTAATTTTATTTGTGCCAAGTAGGTTTTTCTTTATTAGGTCTCGGCACTTGTATTCGTCTCTGTGTTTCATTCATCTTTATTAGTGGACTCAATCAATATTTAGGATCGAATTCTCTTATATTTAGCGATCATTTGAGTCTATTATCAAGTATATAATTTGTTAAATTTAGAATGAAATTTCCCTTAAAAAGGGAATACTATGTACCTTCATGACAACGTGGGTGTGTTTTTATGGGTTGAGTAGCAATGTCTTTTTATAGGGTTTTTTTTTATTTTTTTTATTTTTTTTATGTGTTATCTAACAATCTTATGTATTTATCCAATAATCTCATTGTGATATGAAATATACATTCTTTTTAGCAAAAATAGGATATGCATGTCATCTATTATGTAATAAAAGGATGGTTTTGGTTATATGCTAAATGATTGTTTGTTTTGCATTTTTAATTAAAAAATGTAGATGAACTTCGTGTGTCAACTACTACCACAAAGTAGGCTTAATAATTCGTTTTGTTTGAAGAGCTCCAATTCAAGACTCCTTTTTAGGTTGCAATATGTTTTAAAAAAATGGATGCATCGTAGATAGACTCCTCAATATTAATATTTACGTCTTAAAGAGAATATAAACATACATGCTTTGATTGGTTCAATTTTATTACTTGTTATTAATTTTTTTTTTTTATCAATTTCATTGTATATAAAATTTAGACTTTCTCCAATGTAAATACTAATACTAATTGTATATATAGCATCAAAAAGTGTGATATAGTATGTTATTTTCACTTTTATGCATACTGTTATTTGAAATGCTGAATCTACTTTTTTTTTTTTTACATAATTATTAAGTTTTGAAAGTTATAAAAGTAAATTTTTATTTTCAAAATAATTAAAAATGTAAAAATTGTAATGATTAAATAATTAAATGTTAAATTTCTTATATGTTTAGTTAATGAGAAATTTGACATATAGTATAACATATGAGAAATTTAATATAATAAATAACATTATATTGAAAAACATTTTTTACATTCAAATATGAGGATCGTTTAGTTCGCTAATTCGAATTTTTAATTCGAATTTAGATGTGATTTGACCTACTTCGACCTTTACATAAGAAATATATAATCAATTACTCGAAACCATATTTTCTTTGTATTTTCTTCTTATATATTTGAATACGAGGGAAGTTCAAGTTTGGAATCCTTTTTATAAGGGCTGGAATTTGACACCGTTCATGGCTGGTCGTAAAATTCTCGGTCCTTGAGACAGTGGCTAAGGTCTTACTGGTTTGCTCTGCCATTGATAGGCCTGGCCCGTGAGCGATGAAGGAGTAGATCTGGAATCCCTTTTTTACTGTAACAAAAAAAAAAATAGATGTGATTATTTTTTAGAGCTTTTTACTATAACAAAACTCGAATCGGTAAAATAAACAGAGCATAAATTTGCAATTGACACGTCAATTAATTTATCATTAGGTTGCATTATTTGGCATTGCTTAAAGTGAAGTTGTTGGAACATTATCCGGCAAAAAAGAAAAGAAAGTTGAGAGGAAATATGGATGTTAAATAGCTCAGCAAGCACTGCAAATCCCTCTAATTTGTCTTGGTATCATTTGAGACCGGGTGCCTATCTGATAGATGTCAAATCTAATGAATTGATTTTTTTTTTTTTTTAAAAAAAAAAAAAGCCAATTTCGTTCTTGGCAAGCAAGAATCAATAGTGAGTTGGACAATGTTATTCAAGAATTAAGATATTGTTTCCTAATTGTTATGTCTATAATGTACATGCTCATTGATAGGGACTTGGTTTTTGGATCTCTTTTCTTTTTTATTGAGCAATGAATAATTTTCCATTAGAAAAAAAAAAGAAAGAAAAACCTTATCTATTTCAAACTTTATATATTGTAAGTACAAATGATATTTCTTGCTTAAGAAAGCATTGACGATGAATAGCTTCTGATATTATTGAATGATGTGGTGAATAATATGGCTAGCTAAAAAACTTTGAATTAAGCCATTTATCTCTCTTTCTTTCTCTCTCCCTTTTTTTTTTTCTTTTCTCTTAATTTTAAAAAAATATTTGTTGAAAGTTCTGGGAGGATTGTATGATAATCGACCACAAATAATTTTGATAGTGCATTATAGAATTATTAATTTATATAATTTAGGATTATGTTTTTCGAGTTTGGAGCAGCATCCAACCAAATACAAAACTGAAAACGTTTTTTATCTTTCTCCTAAAAATTCACACTTTCTGAAAACGATTAAAACTCGTTTTCATTTTCCTATTTTCATTTTTGAGGAGAATATTAATTATTTAATATATTATTTAAAATATAATGTTTAAATATATTGGGGAGAATATTCATTTCCCTAGTGTATTGTTTGGGGAGAATATTAATTATTTAATCTATTATTTAAAATACTATTACACGTTTTTAAAAATGAATAACTAAACAAAGTTTCAATTTTTTATACTAAAAATAATCTCTGAATAAAATTACCAAACGCATTTTCAGAAATGATTCCTGCACAAATCTAAAAATATTTTCATACAAAAATTAAATCATTTTTAAACGGATTCTAAACGTGTCCTTTGTATTTTTGTTTTTGTTTTCATTTTCTTACTGTTTCTGTATTGTTCTCTTTTGACACCAAATCATCCCAATACAAGCCCAACCTAAGTAGTTGAAAATCAACACATAAAGGCACTCCAATTTGTGCAACCCAATCCATGATGTTCTTATACTACTTGCTTTGAGTCGTCTAATTATGTAATTATGAAGTGCTCATATGCAGAAGATGTAACTTCTAAAAACAATATATAGAAGTTTGATTTACAATCAGTTGGATGCTTTATTTTGATAAATTGTGGTATTGACTATTTTTAATCTGTATAAAATGATCTTATATGGATAGTGACAATGATGATTACTAAATAGAATACACCTATAGTATTACATTATTTTATAATTCCATGATAATAATTAAATTCTACTATTGTTGATTGTTTTATAGATTTATACGCTTAATTTTGAGTGATTATTGGATTCACGTCCATTCATTGTGAGCTTTTTTGCACGGACACCGCCTCAATTTTATGAGTTTAGTAAATTAGTCTCTTAATTTTTTTTCTTGGCAATTCACCATTTAAACTTTGAAATTTGTTGTATTGTTAGTCAAAACAAAAACAAAGTTAAAATTGTGGATGGTATTTTCTATGTGAGTGTTTAATAATGATAATTATAGCCTTTTTGCGTCGAATTAAACTCTTTATACGCGTCATGAATGAAAATTTTTTGAGAATTAGGGGACCCCCAATTTGTCTCCAAAAACGGTTAACTCTCAATTTTTTTAAAAAATTCACTCGTGATGCATATATGAAGATCTATTCGATGCAAAAAGATATTAATAGGAAGATACCATCCACATTGTTAACTTTGTTTTCAATTTAACCAACAATGCAATAAATTTCAAAATTTAAGAAGTGAATTGCTAAGAAAAAAAGTTAAGAGGCCTTAATTTATCAAACTTAAAAAAAAATTTAAAAGATTAATTTATCAAATTCGTAAAATTGAGGGGGTGTCCACACAAAATAGCCTTCATTGTGTCTTTTGATTTGTTTAAAATATTTAATTGATAAAAAACTCAATAAGTTGGAGACACAATATTATATGTAGTTGGAAACATTATTATATAGGCATGAAATCTACTGCTTCGTTAAGAGGAATAGTGATATTCTCATGAATAATAATTTGGTATTTGGGTAAATGTTATCTTGAACCTTCTTGATATTAGATATAAATAAACGTGGTTTGTATTGACGCTAGGATTATAAATAGATTACTTGTTAAAGAATTAACAGAACTCATGGAAAAAAAATATAATTAGAAAAGTTTAATGGAAATTATAACCTAGCTCAAGAATTACAGGGCATGTACTTTTGTCCAAAAAACTCAAAAAAAGACAACTCGAGTTCCAACTTTATTCAAGTTCACGTTCTTTTAAGTTTTAACTTTATTCAACTTTACTCAACTTTATTCAAGTTACAACTTCAACTCAAGTTATAACTCAAATTCAACTCAAAAACTACACTCAAGTTACACTTTAAAAGAACAACCCTATAAATTCTATAACGGCAAGGTAAATTAACTGACCAACATAATAATTTAATAGATCCTATTATATACGAGTTTTATTTTTATTTTTTATTTTAATTTTTTTAGTTCAATCCGCTTACCAATACATATATGATTTTGCCTACTGTCCATTGAAATATAGAAAGTAACATTCACCATTAACGAATTATTTGTGGGCATGTTTAGTTCATTGATTTGAGTTGAAATGTAATTTTATGTGAAATTTTTTACTGTAATAAAAAAAAATATAACTGTTTATGAGAACATTTTACTATAACAAAACTCAAATTGATAAAATAAATATGACTTATACTTCAACAGTTCAATTTGGACTTCTTCAGAGTCAGTGACATTTTCTAAAATAAAAGTAAACACTGAAATTTTAAATGGAGAATTTAATTTTCTTTCCAAATTTAGAATTATTGGTTAATAAACACGCCTTTAAATTAAAAAGAATTTCTTTTAATAGGATTAAAAAAAAGTTATTAATTATCTTCTATTTTTAACTAACATATTTATATAAAAAATTGTTTATTTTACGTAATTCTTTTAATATATAAGACTTAAAAATGACACTATCTGCTGATGAGACTGCCATACTCCTAGAGTCTGAAAAGAAATTGGGCGGAGTGAGAGACCCGCGTCAAAATATAAATACTCCACCAAGGAAATTTAAATTAGAAAGTTCCAAACTTTTTGCGCTTCGCTTCAGTCCTTGGCCAAAGAAAAAACAACAACAACAACAACGACAACAAAAATCCGAGAACAAGATTAAGAAGAAGATCCAATGGCACTTCCATCATCTTGAAAATCAGAGAGTTTTCTCTGACCTAATTCGGAAAACGAAGATAAATGGCGGTGGACTCGAATTTCACTACGACTCTGCTCGACAATCTCAAGTTGGACGATCCATGGCTTCCTCCGAGCTCCTGGGAATCCATCCCTTCCGAAAGCGGACCACCATTTTCCTCCCATTCCTCTTCCTCGCATCACCCTCTCCGCGACGCTTCTTCCGTCTCCGTAAGTCCCTTTCTGTATGTGTGTGTGTGTGTGTGTGTGTGTGTGTCAATTTAGGGCGTTTTTCTAGTTCTAGTTGCTGCATTTTTTGATCTAATGCGATTGCTTATGGCGGATCTGTATATGATAATTGTATTCAACTAGGTCTAGTAAAGTTTTTATTTTTATTTTTTCTCTCGTTTGACGGAAATGCGATTATAAGGATAGTGAAGAAGTCGAATTCGCGATCAGAACACTGCAGGTGCTCATTGAGTCATCTTTGTAGAATTATGTGTGTAAAAGGTTTCGATTATATACGTCTTTCGTAGGTTAGTAAAATTTTAGGTGAAACTAAAATGATTTCCATTTCACCTTGTGCTTAAAGATCAAATTTGGTCGGGAAAAAGCTGTTAGATATATAGTTTGTTTGCACAAGAAAGAATTTGAAGAGAGGGAGAGAGAGAAAGAGAGTTGCAACTGGGAATATTCCGCTCAGAGCGCCTATCCGCTATTTACAGTCTAAGGAGTTTGGTATTCCTGTGAATTTAATTATGTTTTGCTGGAGAGGCTTTCTCAATTGTGCAAATTTTTGTTGGTTAAAATGAGTGTGTTTCTTGTAAAAATGAAAGAAAATCATGAAAGTGCGGGCAGATATTTGCCAAGATCATAAAGAAAATTTTGATGTGCCATATTATTGAAATAAATGGCACCGAGTGTTTCAGTGTTATGTGTATGTGTTTTCTTTTCGAGACATTATTGCAATGAATACGTATAAAAAACTTTTAACTTTTTTACTTCCTCTATATTCTAAAACAGTTGAATCAAGGTTCCAAAGAAAATGAGGATCGATCCTTAGAATAATGTGATCCTAAACGTTTTCTGCTTTGGTTTGGAAACTTGAGATTAACCTGACTCATTATGAGTTTTGCGATGCATCTTATTCTTATCCAAGGCAACACACTATGGTGAGATAAGCCTAAAAGGCTATATTTATTAATTTATTTTTTTAATCAGAACTTATCAGTGCTAAACTTTTTGCCACAGGAAGCAAGTTTGGTGAGGTTGGCAATGAATGCACTTCAGGGTGTTCAATCAGCCCTTATCAGTATTGAAAAGATTTCAAATGCCTTTTGTTCTGACCCAGCTGACAGGACCTTCCATCAGATTCCAAGTTTGTGGAATCGGTCTTCAAGTACTCATGCTCAAGGAAAGATACTGAAATCCATCGGGCGCTCAGGATTTTTGGTCTTTCTTCTCCTTAAATTTGTAGATTATTTTAGAAATTCAAATTTAGACGACAATTTTTTGGGAATGAGACAACATGAAAATCTAGAACCAGGAGAGGTTCAAGATTCTCATGACGGTAAAGCACAAAGGCAACGCGAAGAGAACCCTCCGTACAGTCTTGTTAATCATGCATTCTCTGTTGCCGTGGGGAAGATCATAGAGGGTTACATGTGTTCACTAGACACGTTGTATGCATCAGTGCGTTTTAGGCATTTATTAGGAAGTGTTGAAATGCCTTTAGATGCATGTTCTACAGTAGGATGTCTTACCACAGTATTTCATTCCGAGATTACATTGCTGGAGCTATATTTGCACACAAAGGAACTAAGAACTCAGATTGAAGCTCTTGGAAATCTTTGCAATTTGTATACTATATCTTTTTGCTTCTCGAAATCTTCTTTTGAAGATTTAATAGTTAATGTGACGCATGAATTTAATAATTTCTTCAGAGGAGGGGATCTTCTTACATATTTGTATGCACAATTACAGGTCAGCTTGCTTTTTCTTCCTGTTTCTGATGCCTACTTTATACTTATTGCTTAGAATGTCCATCTCTGTGATTCCATTTAGTTTACTACTCATCTTATTATGATATCTTTCTTTGGTTATTTATTTTTTTCTAATGGTAATTTTAATTATGAACTCTTTAATCCACATGAAAGCGTCATACAACATTAGTTTCTATAATTTTGCTGAAAGATATGGTCAAATTATGAAACAATAACCACGCTTATCCTTTAGGAAAAAATAAGTAAATAAAGAAATAGATAAGTTGTGTTTTTTTTTTCCATCCAAAACAAGTCTTAGTGGTTTCCGTTACAATTATCTTTTGATCAGCCAATCAAGTAGTGCATTCATGGAAATTGTGTGTGTGTTTTTTTTTTCTTTCTTTTTTATTTTTATTTTTTTTCGTTTTAGTTTCAAAAACTGTATTGTTCTTATTCACTTTTCATATATTTGTTCATTTTCAGTTTGTAGTAATTTTCAGCAATTTACTTGTTTAGGTAGCTGATCCTTCTCACAGTGCTATACTCAAATTTCTTTTTCTTCGCTCATGTGAACCATATGTGGGGTTCATAAGGTCATGGATATACAAAGCTGAGATAAGTGATCCTTATAAGGAGTTTATAGTAGAATGTATCAATGATTTACCATCCCATCGGCTTGGCAAAGATGGAATGTCTCCTGACTTCCCGTTGGCAAAAATCAGGGTAATAATAGCTGTTGAAATTTATATCTCTGGGCATTCATACTTTTCTCTATTTGTTCTATAGCTGGCTTTTCTTCTTTCTGCTGATTATCATGTACTTCTCACCACAGGAGCGAGATGGAATTTCTGTTCCTTGTTTCCTAAGGGACTACTTGATTCCACTTGTCAGAGCTGGTCAGCAGCTACAAGTATTAATGAAGTTGCTAGAGTTTTGTACCTATGTTGCCTCTGAGGACCTTACCTATGAGGATCTTCTTCCTTCTTGGCATGGGTTTTCTAGCAATTATTCATCTAATGCATTTCCAATAAATTTGGGAAAAGAGGATATAGAAGCAAGGGCTCTTGCCCGGGGAAGTTACTACAAAAGAATGCAGAACAAACTTGAAAGTCTTTTGACAAAATTAGAGTTCAGATATCAGCAGGTTATCACGATGTAAACTTTTCTGGTTCTTGGGATGTTATTACGTTTCTCCTATGCTATTAGAGACCTGTAATTGCTTTGTAAAATGAAATTGCAATTATATGTATGTCCAGTATCCTTTTTCAGTTGTCTTTGCATATGCTTTTTTTGCATCATTTGGACTTCTTCATGTTTTATTTTTGCCGTTGATGGTTTTTGGCTAATTCTTTAACCTTCTTAAACTATGACTCTTTAGTTGGATTTTTGTTTTTGGCCTATAAAATAGGGAAAGAATGAGACTGCAGGATGAACGTAGGAGATTCCTCTGGTTTATTGTTAAGATTCTTATACCTGGAGGCCAATATACTGAATTTATGACAAAGGCTAGGTCAAATAGTTTCCTTTATAGAACGAGGGTGTTAGAATGTAGAACTAATGTTTGTCGACATCCTAATAGCATCAGTTTTTGGGAGAAATGGTAAAATTAACATGGTGTCATGGCAAGAGATCTTGAGTTTAAAACCCTATATTGCACACTAAAATTGTCATCACGTATTTGGTCTTTAATATGTTTTGGGCTTATAGTTAATATCCATGTGTTAGGATGTCAATTAATATTTGTCCACACGATTGTCCCATTATCCTACCCACACATGAGTGGGAGTGTTATAATATAAAACTAGTGCAAATCCACCTCTTAATATCTTACGTGTTTGGGAGAAATGGTATAATCACTAGATGGTTCGTCAGTTTGATAGTGAAGGTCCTAATGCTGATAGCCATACTTCTGTGTCCCTGAAAAAGGATTCAGATAAGGTTAGGAATGAGGAGAAGTTTTCTGCTGCTTTCTGATTAGTACCTCTTTGTTTTGAATCCTTATATGAATAATATTATTATTTTTTCAGGTGGTTTCACATGACACAACAACCAATGACTTTGGTGATGGCTGGAACAGTGCAAATGCTCCATTGAAGGTGATGGTTCCTTCAGCTGAAGCTAAAAGGAAGTTAAATGTGTAATCTCTCTCTCTCTCTCTCTCTCTATCTCTCTCTCTCTCTCTCTCACACACACACACACACACACACACACACACACACACTCACACACACACACACACGCACGCACTCACACACATTCTTTCTATCTCGTCTAATGTATCCTCTCGTCCCCGAACTTGATTATGCATATCATTTGTATGAATCTTCTACTTTCAATTCTTTTGCTTTTATTTGCATCACTTTCCGTTCTAATGTTGTCATTCATTTTATGTTCTCTCTTCTCAAATTCTCAGGGATTTTAATGATACAGATTCTGATGGCTCAAGTACAATGGATGACTTATCTTATGTAGCTAATGCACATGAATCATCTGAATGTTCATCGTCAACTGACGGCGAAGAGAAAATTGTGTCTGAGCAGCTGATTGGGATTGAACAGAACTATTTTTCTGCTTTAAACTTCTCTGTAAATCCTTTTAACAGTTCATCGGCAAAACCCGAAGAATGTGAAGAACTGAGCCATACTGAGAGTGATTTAGAAGAAATTTGTGAAGGAAAAGATGCACTTTACCAGTTTGTGGAATCTTATCATAATGGCATATTTCTTGATCAAATATCTGTGGCCCTGGAATCGGAAAAGCCAAACTGGTCAGTCAATGGTCTTTTGAAAGGCTCTTTCCTTGATGGAAGTTACGGAGACAGTTCAAGGTCAAATCTCTTGGATTATGATCCAAAACTGAGCAAAATGGGAGCTTTAAATGATGGAATCTCATATTATAGAAAAATGATTGCCACGGATGACACTTTATCTGAGGAATTGTTTACCAAGGATGAACAGAAGAACATATATGGTTCAAATGTATTTACATTGAAAGATGGAATGGTCCATTCCCGTGACAACTTTCTCAGTAAAAATCCAATGTTCACAAAAAATAGTTTCCTAAATTTGAAAAGTGATCCTGTAGAGGGAGAGGATACACATAACTTTGGCCAGTCTTTACCTTATTTTGACTTTTCTTCAGTAGAAGACCCTTGTAAGGGATGTCTGGAAAACTTTTCTGCAGATTTTGACTCTGGTGCTTCAGCCCCCAGCATCAAGAGTGTTCTTCATGATAAAAAACGCTGTGATCAGGAGTTCTTGGTTGATAAAACCAAAATTCGTAATGTTAACACACTTTCAGAATTGAAGGAGTATAAACAAGATGATGTATCATCAGCACTAGTTTCTGGAGGGAGTAGTTGGGAAAGTTTGCTCGGTAGATCTTCTAATACCACCTCTGATGATGTTGGGGACCTCAGAGAGAGTTCACTGGGCAAGATTGACATACCACTTGATTTTATTATTGACAAATGCCTGCTGCAGGAAATTATACTTCAGTATCCTTATTCTTTTGCTAAATATAGAAGCTAGAGTTTTACTATTGTGTTTGCTTCTTTTTTTTGTTTTCTTTATTTGGCTCTTTTCTGTTTTAGTTCTCTCTATCCATGCTTGGTTTAGGCTTGCTAGAATTCTAACTCATATGAAACAATACGGAATTGTGTTTGCTTTTTTTTTTTTTTTTTTCAATTTTTATTTGGCTCTTTTCTGTTTAGTTCTCTTTATCCATGCTTCATTTAGGCTTGCTAGAATTCTAACTCATATGAAACAATACGGATCTTCGTTGCTTTTTCTCCATTATTTCTGTGAAATGTGAATCAAACAATTGCCACTAGAGAATTATATGCTCAAGTAACTGGTCCCTTTTCCAAGTTAGTACAATGGGGTAGCCAAATATTGAAATTTTGTAAATAGTTTTTTGAAAAGTTTTCATTTTCCGGCAGAATAGCTTCTCAGTGACCAATTTTCCAATTTGGATAGCCTGGTGATTCCAGTTTGCCGGCAAGTTATATTTAGATAGATTACAACTGAAAGGCTTATGGACTCTGCATCCTTTTCTTTTTCTCTCCTTTGCTATCTTAATGAAAGTTTGGTCCTTTCTTTTTTCTTAAAAAAAAAAAAAAAAGCATTGTGGAGCTTGTCACAAAACTCAACTTTGAGGCACTGTTCTAGCACTGATTATTTGTTATTTTAATTTATGTTATCTTTGAGGATTGTGGTTGAAGCTTTTCTACCATTTTTGTGATCTTAAGCCATCAGTTTTAACTTCTAAGAAAATCAGCAATAGAGTGCAAAAAAAAAAAAAAAGAGGGGGGGGGGGGGGGAAGTTGTAGCACTTTAGACAAATGTGATTGATAAGCCACCCATCTGTTTTACTTATGTTCGACGGCAATTCCACGGGAAGGAACCTGCAAGCGCAGGAGAGCATGATGGGACAGTGTGCAGAGTAATGGATCTTCAGAAGAAGGAGGAAGGAGCTGAGTTGGCATTTGGGAAGGATTGGGCTATGAAAAGTTAGTCAGTTAGGCCTCGGAGTCAGTGTCGAGATCCTGAAAAATAGGCATTGGTTAGTTTCAGGAGGGAATAAAAAGAAGAGAGGTAAAGGGGAGAGGGGAGTTGATTCCTGAGTGTATTCTGTTGTGAGATTTGGGAGTGCAAGGGGTCACTCGAACATCCCCAAATCCGTCGTTCTGTGTACTGAATTTCCGCCATTAATTCTAATACTGAGTTTTTCTTACCTTCCATCTTGTGTGATTTGTGTTAAATTCAGTTCCGATCTTATCAGTGATCTTTTAGTACCGCATGAGAAACATATAGATTGTGTCTTCTGCGAGAAGTTGCTGTTAAAAGGCATATCCTTACAAAAAAATAATAGATATAAGTATGTCAGCAAGTTAACTATTAAGTTGCTTGAAGAGGGATTTGATTTTAAAGAGCATTTGTTAGCATTGCGGCGGTACCATTTCATGGAGATAGCAGACTGGGCAGATTTGTTTATCATGTCACTTTGGAATCATGTATCCTTCTCCAGTAATCATTTCAACAAGTGCAATTATCTTTTCTTATTCACTATATTTCAACTGATCCTTGTTTTTTTTTTTTTTTGTTTTTCTTCTCTTTCTTGAAATAGCAGAAGTGGTGCATTACAGAGGCAGAACAACGACTTGCTGAAATTCAGGGAGTTCTTGAGTCGTCAATTCAGAGATCTTCCTGTGAATGTGATCATAATAAAGACAGATTGTATGTGTACATGAAAGGACATGATACAATGCCTCTTTCAGTATCTGCTATTGGTACATTAACATTTTCCGTACACATGTCTTTGCATCTGGTTTCATGTTGTAAATTTGACTAGTCCTGGGTTTTCATTCTTTCTTCATTTTGATTTATCTATCAAAGTTCCTTAATAATGACCATGGCACTCGATGCAGGGCTCCATTCTTTTGATTTTTTAGGTTTGGGTTATCGAGTGGACTGGCCAGTAAGCATTGTCTTGACTCCTGGTGCATTGAAGATATATTCTGAAATATTCAGTTTTTTGATAAAAGTGAAGCTTGCTATTTTTTCATTGACCGATGTATGGCGGTCATTAAAGGTGTGAATCCTCTTGTCCTGCTCTGTAAATCTTCATTTGCCATTTAGATTTTAGCCCTATCCTTTTATCGAGAGAGCGATTGCAAGTACACATCCACGGAGGGTGTTACTTTCTCCCACCTGAGGACCATCACATCCCATGGGTATAACACCTAATCTGTACTTCTGAAAAGCCACAAGTGACAGTTTCATGCTGCTTTATTTAGGAGTAGTCAAGCTCCTTTTTGTTTGTTTGTTTTGACATTTGAGGAAATCTCTTCCCCTTGTATTTATTGATTTTGTTCAATAAAAAACTATTTGTTTCTTTTTAT
>NW_010361498.1:98706-141321 GCF_000414095.1 Morus notabilis | reverse complement strand
TTGTATTTATTGTTTTTGTAAAATAAAAATCTATTTGTTTCTTTATAATATATATAATATATATATATATATAAATTAACTCTGGCCAGGCATTTAGTTTGCTTCCATGTGTTTTTAGGTTCAATTTCAATCATCAAAGTTTTCGTGCTTAGCAAAGATTGTGGGATTTGGTGGAGGCCAGTTTGGAACTGGATTCTTGGGATTTTTGAGATATCCCAAATATATATATATATATATATACACAAACACAACAAAATAAATAAATAAGTAAAACAAGAGAACAAGAGAACAAAAGGTTGATATATTTATCTATGTTGATTATCATTATTTTGACAAATAAAATCTAAAAGCATGTGGTATCTTACTAACTGGCCTCGTAGATTCATTACTCTGAACTAGTGAATTTAGGATAATTATGTAATTGTCATCACTGAATCTTTTGGTGTTTTCTTCAGATCAGTAAAGTTCATTGGAACACTATTGATTTCTTTATCTTGCCAAGGAACTAAGTTTTCTTTTACTATTGGTTTACAGGAGTTGAGGCCCTTAATCAGCCTGAACCAACATGCTGAACTACGTAAACAGGAAGTCGGCCATTTCAATTTATTGATGAAGATGAGGTATTACGTATTTTTAACCCTTTCCAATGTTGTTATCCCCTTCGACAAAATAAATATTTTCATGGTGAATATTTACTCTATTTGATAGTCAGTTTACAGGATTAGGTTTTAAATTGCGCAATCGGGTATTGAGGCACTTTTGATTTCGTGAGGAGAGGCCTAAGCCTCAAGGCGTTTTGAGGTGTAAGCCTCAAGGCGTTTTGAGGTGTAAGCCTCAAAATAAAACCATGAAATGATTCAAAAAATGTGAAGAATTAAGCATTTAAAATAAAAAATGTTAAAATCATATCTTTTGGTTCTATTTTTAATTTTAAACTAATTCAAAATTAATTGTTTAAAGAACATAACCAAAAGATATGTTTTTAGTTGCTATTGATCTGTTATCCTTGAGGCCATTCTTTCTTTTGTGCTCTGAAATATGAAATTCTAATGTCTATTAGTTTACTTTACTCCTTTAGCGTGTTTAATAAGTTCTTTAGGTGGGACATTATCTTTTCGTTCCTTTAAGATATACTTGTTTGGATGTACAAATCTGCAACTTTTGCTCGTGTTCGTTTCCTTGACCTAGTTTCCAGCTCCTTAAATATTACCAAACAGTTTTTTAAGAGGCTAAATTGGCTCCCAAGGTGTTCAGCAATAGGGGGGGCAAGGCTAGCCAAAGATTAACATGTATTTCTAATCCATGCTTGGAGTACAGAAAGACGAAAAGTTGAAAAACTGATATGATAAATTAGCTGTTTTTGTTTTTTTGTTCCTGGTCTGTCAGAGGAGAACTCTCCCTCTGCTTTCTAGTGTTCCTTTTTCAGATGAATAATATTCTCATTTCTTTTCAAAAAAAAAAAAAAATCCCTGTTTTTGTGCAAGGTTTTTCCTTCTCTTGGTTTTCCTTTGTGCCATTACTGAGGATTGACATGTGAATAAATCTGGTGCACCTTGATTACTTGATGGATAAAGCTTTGGTTGTTAATATTGTACAACAATTAGAATAAAGGAGGAGAATTTTCGTTACCATCTTGTCATGCTAGTACTAACTTGTAGGAGTTGCAGATTGTACTGTGTTATTTGAAAATTAGGATTACAGATGGTTAATTGTGGTCCTCTTTTTTTTTTTTTTTTTGGTTCTTTTTTGCATATGTCCAGGCACCAGGTCAATCATTTTGTATCTACGCTGCAGCAGTACGTAGAGTCACAACTATCACATGTATCATGGTGCAATTTTCTTCACTCCCTTCAACATAAGGTAGGTGATAACCATTTGTAGTCTATTTCAATGAAGTTCTGTTTCTTTTCAAAACTAAATAAATAAATAAACAAATAGATAAATAAATAAATAACAAATACAGTTAAACTAACCAAGTTTCAATCATTTTATATCTAAGTCTGTACTTTTGGTATTTCTTTCCATCTCTTGCTTAGTCTCTCTTTTTAATTGTGAGGACTTCTTGTTCTCTTTCCTTTTCTTTTTGTAAAGTTGTTGTGTTCTTATTTAACAAAGAAAAAAAGTTTTATTCCAATATAACATGCGACACATGAAGTATTTTTTATTTCATGTGCTGAAATGCATGTGATACTTATTAACCATCTAATAATCTAGTGATAGTCTGGCACCCTCCAGAATTTCTGAAACGTCAGTGGAACAAGGAATACAAGTTTCACTTGAAATTAAGAAAGATTTCTCTAATTTTGACATATGATAGATATCAAAAAAATTATGACGTTGATGATCAAAGACAATTAGGCCTCGTTCAGTTCGCGGATTCAAGTTTTGAATTCGAGCTGAGAGGTGATTTTATGTGAGTGCTTTTCATTGTAGAAGAAAAAGTTAGATGCGACTTTTTGTGAGAGCTATTAACTGCAGCAAAACTGGAATTGAAAACTCGAATCGGTGAAATGAACGAGGCCTTAGTTTCTTGATAAAAAAAGTAGAGAAAAGCAATCTTTGCAAGTTTCTAAATGTTTTGTTTTACTTCTGCCAATGCTTACGCATTATCTTCGGCACATATAAGTTGGGGGAGGCTACGGTGTCGTAAAAACTGAGTATCCTATTGTAAGGGAACTTGGTTTGGAGTGGTCACCCCTATGACTCCCAAGGATCAGTTCAGGTCTTCGTTTTGGTCAGGGGCTGGTTATAGAAGAGTTCATTTAGGGAAGGTTGCTGTTTTGGCTGTTTTGCGGGGTGTTTGGTTGGAAAGAAACTGTATAATCTTTGAGGGTCGTGAGGAATGCTTTGTTCTTTAGGATCGCATTAAGTTTAGATGTCGCCCTTTGGGGCCATCAGGACAAGGATTTCAATAGTCTTTTGTTTTCTGACTTTGTTAGGAATTGATGAAGATTGCTCGTAATTGTATTTCTTTTCTCTTCATAATATCCACATTACAGTTTTTTTTCTCCCGCAAGATTTGTTGCTCTTAGATTTGATTTTGGTTTATGCAGGTCAGAGATATGATGGATCTGGAGTCGGTGCATATGGCATATCTAATTGACTCGCTAGACATGTAAGTTCAATCTCGTCATTGATGTCATTATTCATTTAATGCTTATATGTGTCTGTATACTTTGTACAGGATCAATTTAGGGTTCTGACATCAGAAATTATGTGCAAGAATTATCATTCAAGAAAATCAAAATTCACATGAGAAAAGGCAATTTTAGTATTGAGTAGGGAACCTCTAAGGGGTCATGGAAACAGTAACACAAGGGGTGTGTAAGGCATATGGAAACAGTGCTGCAGAGTGTGGGAAACCACCATTTGGTGGCGAAAGCATTGGTTTCCAACATTTGGACACCACCATAGTAAAGTTATTTAACCATTGTGTTGATCATTTTTTTTTTTGTGTCCTATTAAATTGTTTCTTTTTTTTTCTTTTTTCGGGTGCAATCCTACATCACAACGTACGGACACGCTAGTTTGGTTCAATAGATCCCGTGTTGCTCATTATCTTCGTGTTCTGTCTAATAAGGGATGACTTGAAGTCTCCTGGCTTTCATAATTATCCAATTGTCTTCGTGACTTGTGTTATGAACTTTTTATCAGTTTATGGCTTATGGTGTATTGAAGCCGCCGCTGTTCTTCCCTGTTGTTCCTTTGCTGGTTAATCTGTGTTTTCCATCTTCTTATACAACTGTTTAGTTTTATTCGAGTGTTGGATATATACATATATAGGGATATAGTTGCATACCTATTTTCCCCATTTTTCTTTGATTCTCAGTTGATTATATCTCTGCAGATGTTTTCTATCAAATGAAGCCCGGCCTGTAGCCAGAATCATTGACAGCATTTTGCAGTGTTCATTAGACTTCCGGTCTTGTCTTAGAGGAGGCATGTGGGATGTTGGAACAAATGAAGATCCGGCAGGAAGACTTTCTAGAATCAATGCATCCCAGGTGATTCTCATATTTGTCTTGTATGAACTAGTACAATTGATTTATCTGTTGACGGTATCACAGATGGAAAATACTTTTAGGGACGTGTTGAAGTTATACTTGCTCTAATTTGTTAAGAGCGTCACGCTTATCACAATAGCAGTATGAGTTATACCAGTGATTATTGTTAGGAGGAACAAGAGATGGCATTGTCTGGGCTTGATACTCGAAATATTTCGTTGAAACTTAATTGAAATCAACTCCTTTCATGCTATGATTTAGGCACTGATTTTTTAATTATTTTTCCCCCAAAATGGAAGATTGAGGAACGAGATTCCTACTTATTGTCAAAGCCTAGGCCCAATTTTGTGCAGCTCAACCATTGAGGGTATGTTTGGTAGTGATTCTTGGAGCCCAAAATCAATTCTCTAGCCATCCACAGTTGAAATTTGTGTTTAGTAAAACCCATAAAAAGTTATTCTTAAAGAATTTTTGAAGAATTTACAGTCAAAATCAGAAGCAACCCAAAGGCAACTTTGACTTTTAGATTGTGCGGCAATCACCTTGAAGTACAAGTAATGAAACTTTCATAATACCCCTAGAATCAATACTTGTATAATTACAGTTTATCAAACACTCAGTTGCTAATTGTAACAATTGTTTTTTTTTTTCAGCACAACTACAATTTTTCTAAAATCTACAGCACTACCAAACTAGCCCTGAATCTAGAAGGGATATATTGGAACAATTTGTTACTAACCTATGAATTTCCCTGATTTCTAGGTGCTTGCCATAAAGAAAACATTTGAAAAAAATCTCCAAGAGTTGCACCTTTGTTATCTGAAGTCACCTAAACATGAGGAATATGGACTTTCTCGCTTTTGGGGATACCTCAACTACAATGAGTATTACTCGGATGTCGGTAATGAGATGCGGTATTACGCTTTCTCACTCTGAACCCTTCACCATGCTGATCAAAATGATTGAACTGAGTTTACATATAGTTAAAACATATAAGCTAAAGTGTTGCCCCTGATTGCTAAGAATTGGGTAAAATTTTGAAGAACGGTTACAAAAGCTGTGCCTAGCTGTTTCTGATGAAATGTTTTCAGCACAGGCCATTATACTCAACATGCGCATGGGATTCTGTCATTTTAGTTGTTCTTGGTTGGTTCTAGTGCGAGTGCAAGTAATGTGTGAGATCCTCATTTCCTTTGAGATTTTGTCCGAGGATCAAATATTCAATGTGTGATTTACACGTGTTGGTCTTGCCGCGATTTAAACTATAGGTCAAAAGGAAGCGGTGAATTTTAGTTTTGAGGAAAAGAGGGGCAGGGATGTTGAGGGGGAAAAAGTTACGTGGATTAATTGTTGTGTTGATAGTGTAGTAGGGAACTGTTTATTAACTCAAAAATGTATTATTTGTACAAAGAAGCTTTCTGGTGTAATGGTGAATACTGTCATTTTAGTTGTTCTTGGTTGGTCCTGGTGATTATTATTTCCCTATCTTTTGTATAGACAAATTAAGGGATTGCAAGAAAGATGCTAGTCTCCAAACATTATAATCAAGATTTTATATTTAATGTAAGAGCAGCACCCCTTGTAATGGCAATCAAAATTAGTGCTAGTCTAAGGTAGATTATTATTATTATTTTGTTTTAGGATAGTGGAATTCCTACTTAACCATATATGTAAATGTTTTATTCTCATTTTCACTTAATACTATGTTTTGGCTGGAATGGAGGGAAAGATTTCTTAGAATGGGTTTTTTATTCATTAGTTACTTTTTTTTTTCTTTTGGAATTGGTTTTAGTCATCTAATTGAGGAAATGATTTTCTACTAACAATTTACCAAGGACATCAATTATTTTGGACGATAAAGCTTCCGGTAGGGCCCGTTCGGTTCGCTAATTCGAGTTTTTAATTCGAGTTGAGATGTGATGTTGTGTGAGAGCTTTTTACTGTAACAAAAAAGTTAGATGTGATTGTTTCTGAGAGCTTTTTACTGTAGCAAAACTCGAATTCTAAACTCGAATAACTGAAAAGAACAGGGTCTAAATTATCGCAAGGCAAATCATTAATGCATCTTTCTGCTATTCTCACATGCATGGATGAAAATGTCGATGTGGATGGGATTGTCAAGGTTTTGATTTGTGGATAATGTCGATAGAAATGTCAATGTCCACGGATATTCTGAGAAAAAATAGATACTTTGAAAAAATTTTAAATTTTTTTTATTAAAATTGTACAAAATGCTAAAACAATCAATATTACTTAATTTAAACTACTTCAATAACAAAAATAATACTTTTTTTATTAGAATATGAGTCATGTTGAATAGTATAGTAGGAAATTATCATAATTATATATGGATTATGATTCAAATATAATTTTACATACTCATTATAAACAAGGCACAATAATTCAATATACTACATAGAAATTAGCTAACAAACATAATAGAGTACACACAGACTTAAGTGCTTTCAGTACCAAAACGAGTTTCTAGTAGGTTAGAAAGTATTAGGTAGGTTCTAATTTTGATCTAAATAATATATTTATCAAGGTAGTATCCTTGAATAATTCTAGGTGTAGTTGATATGCCACATGTATGTTTCTTGATCTCTTCTCATTATTAACCCATAATTGGATACTATTGGTTTATCGAGCTTGATGACTAGTCTTCAGGGATGTATAATTACACTTCAATACTGATATATAGTGAATGATACACTAATATATTATAGGTCTTGAATTTTTACACCTTATACTTAATTAATACATTTTAGTTAAAAAAATTATATTAATCAAAAAGACATTACCAAAAATGAAGGATAAAAATTTTAGAACAAGTTAGCTCACCAATTTTCTCTCTTGAAATTTACTTTTGGATGTGTAATTAAACATACAATTTATCATCATCCTAATTTTTCTAGATTTACTACAATTTTTTATAGAAGCCGACAACAACTTGAGATATTTCATGTAATTATCTTATGAAGGTATAGATAATGAAGACATAAATTTGCCATGAAAATTAGGACATCAAGTTTAATTTTTCTTTTCTATAATTTTTCTGAAAAATTTGGATTGACCATTATGCGTTTGGGAAACATATGGGCGTTTGGATTTCTTGGAAAACAACTCAAAACAACTATTGAACATCTTCCATTCTAATCCTTGCTAGATTCTTAATCCAACTTCATGCAATGATCAGAAGCATCGTCGGCGCAAAAATGCATTAGTAACGACGGTTTCGTTTAATAATGATATAATGCGTTGACACGATCCAAGGAAGAACCGCAACCTCAGATCGCAATGTCCTGATAGAAACTCGTAATTTTCATAATCAAATCAGCTAAGCATGGTTGAAGTTGTGACTAAACCAATATCCTTACCGAAGATTTAATATCAAGTATATCTTCTTCTCCAACTGTCTTCCAAACCCCGCCTATCATCAGTTGCCCATCAAGACCTTCCAATATGGAGACATCCTCTCCCCGATTAGATTCAAAATCGCCTTCAACTGTCAGCCGTCTCTTCTTGACACCAGAGCCGTCTAGCAGCGCAGGAGTAGGCCCAATCGCTTCACTATAACAGTTGAATTCCAAATTTTCTCTTGCTTGCTGAGTTTCAGAATTCTTCTTCTGGTCGCCTTTGCAGTCGAGAACAGGAAGGCATCCAGAAGACCCCACAGAATTAGGTAACATGCCAATTGGACATGGAATCCACGACGTTGAGACGGCCCACCTTCTCGAATTTCCCATGTCATCATCTGCAGCATTTGCTACTTTCCTTTTCATTCGGAGGTGTTTGATCAACTCAAGCTTCTTAGCTGCTTGAGAAATGGATTCATCTCGCTGGATAAGACTCTTCGAATTGAAGAGAGAGGACTTGTCTTCGATAATTTCTGAATTTGATGAGACTAGGGAAGAGAGTTTGTTTAGTTTCTTCATTAGATGGTTGCATCCAATCAGCTGGGTGATATACAGGGCAGAATCCATCAGATGCTTGTTTCCTGGAGCCGACAATGCGAGGCATTTTCGTAGCAGTTGCATCAGTAATGCTTTTGATATCGTTGATTCTGCCGAGGACGACTTTGTCTTAGCTGCAGAATCTTTATGGCGGCGAGGCTTTAATTCCTTGAGGATTTGAACAAGCCATGCAAAAAGAGAAGCAAGGTATTCAACTCGACGAACATCTCGGCCGTTGTCAGACAATGTAAGACATTCTGTCCCTAAAAATCCACAAATGGAAGGGGAAATATCAATAGAAAGAGGTCTTAAAACTGTCAAATTGCTTAAATTTTGCAACGCGTGATTTGAGATGTTTTCCTGAATAGGACCAAAAGAAGACAGATAAAGTGTCGCGCATGACACAAATTAAGTTGGTAATTACCTGTTTCATACTTCATATTTTCATGACTCTCAATCACATCAAGAACTTCCTTAAGAAGAGCAGCGAGGACTTCTGGCTCCTTGTTTGAAATCTTTTTTATAGGAAGTTTCCATTCATCCAACAAAGTCTCTGTGCTTGGACCAATCTCAGCATCTACCGAAGGCTCCATTGAGTGTGAGGAACTTAAAGCCATTAGCAAGAGGTCCAACAATGCAGATACAACTTCTGAGGAGCAGGAGGAAAACAACCCAACAAGATGTTTTATGACCTTTGTGATCTGTTTCTTGTTACCTGAAATTTGAAAATTAAACAAAAATGCATAAACATACTTTTGTAATAGATGCAACGGACTTCTATTCTTATGAGACTAAAGTTAAGGGTGTCCGAAAATCAAGGCCATATAGCCTGATGAAAGACTATAAGATACTGGTTTGGAAAGCAGCCAAAATGGTTTCTTCAAACCCGATCTAAGCCTCATGCAAGTAACAGACACATTTATCAATCTGAATTTTCATCTGTAAAATGGTTCTGTGCTACTTCCATTTTTAGACAGTTTTATAAAGTTTTAGGATCGTCTTGAGATGAATAGCTTTACAGCCAACGGCAAACTGAGATATTTTGATAGTTGAGATCGAGCCGGTCCAAATTTCCTAAGCTTGGACAAAGATTTGTGATTCTACTGTAAAATGACTGCAAACTAAGGCCAAACCATTTTAATGGCAGAGCCTGGGTTCTTGATATCTAATCAAGTTCAACAGATTCTAACAAAAACACAACGCTTTCTTATTTACCAGTTAACTTACTGCACAAAAGGCTCATCTTATTTCTTTTTTTTGTTAAGATTTTAATTGACCTGCTGTTTCAACACTATTTATTAAACATTAAATACAGTTTACAACTTTAAATTATCCATAAGGAGACTCCTTTTCAGTAAGCAAATCCTCATTCTTTGGTGGTTGATGACTACATACTTTACACGTATGTTAGGATAAGCACAGTAGGCCGCATATTTTGGAAATAAAAAGATTCCATTTTGAAATTATATGCCGTACTCATAGCGAAATGTGACTGCATAAATATTTTTGCACATGAAAACTGCGACTATATTTCACAAAAGCTTAAGAATTATTATGTGAAAAAAAAAAAAAAAAAAAACCACCATGCCAAAATCGACCAAGTTATAAAAGATGAGCTATCGGTTTCACCTTCAGATTTAGATGAGCGGAGTTCTCCAGTTGCAAGTGAAAGAAACTTATTCCGCCCACAAAGCAAATTGAAATTTCGGCCACCTATACAAGAGTGAAGTTTTATAGAATTGAAAATCTACTTTAGCCAAACCAAAGGTTTAAGTAGATTACAGCCAAAAACGGAGGTTAAATTACCGAGGGTACTAAATGTTGTTGTTGAAATGAGAAGAATGCTCTTTATGCAATTTGATTGTCAATTTAAATTATGCATAATATGGAAAGTAAAGGGTTGATAGGCTATGGGGAGATTCTTTAAACAAGGAAAATGAAAAGAAAATGGAAATATTAATATCATTAACACAGCTCAAAGAAAGAACTGAAGAGAAAATAACGCTTACGTTTCCCTTTCAATGGTGACGAGGAAGATTGAAGACTCTCCTTAGCATTCAAGCAAAAGGCCAGCTCGTGGAGTTTAGACTTAATTCGTTTTCTGATCTTAGTAGTACTGTCACCCTGAAATGGAATTGCCTTCTTCTGAGGTTCCCAGTAGTAAGATTTCAACCAATCAAGTGCCTGAATCATCAAAACCAGAAATGATATAATAGCTTCCCATTTAAGCAGTTAAATTCTGGCTAACTTTCTAAACATCATGCAAATTTGAAACTTAACAGAAAGCAGAAACTGGTAATATTTTCCCCTAGAAAACAAAACTTACAGAAAGCCTGTGGGTATATTCAAATCAGTTGTTCTTGGGGACGGGGAAGATTTTTCTGAACATTAGGGATTTATATACCAAAGCAATTCCAAAAACTTCAGCTATTATTTCGCCGCAAATCGATACCAAGAGCTACTTTTCACTACAAGATACAATTGCACTGAATCTAATAGATGAAATAACTATATTCATTCACACCATGCACAATAATTTCTTATTGAAAAACAGATCTAAAATTGGAAGGAAGCTTTTTTCCTTTACCCAATGTCTACCAAAAAAGTAAAACTGATTGGTGACGGCAGTATTTATGCAACAGAAATCATAACAACTATAATTAGGAAAGAAGACTCTGAAGTAGCAATGTGCCATCAAATACCAAGAAGGAAACTTACTGTAATTGAGGCACCACGGACTATCTGAAGTGCAGGAAGCTCACGATGAGATCCCTCTACAAACACACCAATGTAAAGGGAAAGAAAACGAAAAAAAAAAAATAGACACAAACAAACAAACATCAGACTTATCGGAAGGGCTGTTTAAAAACTACAAATCAACAAGAGAAAACCATAGGCATTGCAATCTTCTACAATTGTTTATACTACGTCAAAATGAGGTGCTTAAATAATCTAAAAAGTTCATAGTATTATAGCACTGTGTTAATTGTGTTTGCTTGAAGGAAAGCGACATAAACAAAAAGGATGGAGAAGTGGGTAGTTGAATTCCCTTACCATGGCGGATATCAATCAATGTACGTGGCATGCCAATTGCATTAGCAGCCACAGCAATTGAAACCTCTTGTTTCTTTCGTGTCTTCTCAATAACACCATTGACAAGCCTTCCAAAGGAAAAGAAACATCTGAACCCAGTAGCAATACTAGTAGTAATAGAATCTTGTGTAGAAATATAAATACTAAGCAAAAATTAACTCTATGCACAACATGATAACCATCAATTGACTCTCGTTTTGAGTGGCAAACGAGTAACATAGCCTTTCTCTTTACTAAATCAAACAAGCAATTCCATGAAAACCATGGTTTAAAAAATCGTGGATAACTCTTCCTCCCTGCTCTCAGTTTTTTTTTTTTTAATTAATAATTTTCGGTTCTTTTCAAAAAAAAAAATCATACGCCTCGAGGCGCACCTCAAACTGAGGCGGCCATTGGGCAATTCAAGGCTACGTTTTTTACCCCCTGAACAAGGCTTACGCCTTTTTTGGATTAGGCGTACGCCTTGAGGCACTAATATCAAACATCTAGAACGTGATGGGAAAGCATAAAAATGATAAAATAAGTGTCAATATAGTATATACTTTGAAACAAACTTTTAAATGTCACAACACTGACGTTAGCTTACATAAGCACCTTAGACAAGCTTTCCAATATGTCATTAGTTCTAAGTAAGTTTAATTTTTGAAAGATATAAAAGGATTCCCACCTCATGATTGCCATTGAATACAACATGGCCAGCATTTCATCTGAAAGAGAAACGTTGACACATTGATTTGCTCCATCTTCAACTGAAGTAGCAATATCTTGGCCCTTTCTACAATTTAACGAGTAAAAGTATATCACTTCATGAATTTGTAGCCTTATCAAATCAAAATACACGGTATCTTACGCCAACTAAGTTGGAAATCAGAATTTTGAAAACAAAAACTATATTACAATATTGATTGAAGACCAATAGCAAATATGACATGTAAGACAACCAATGAAAGTTAGAGACATGTCCCAGTTATCTGAAACGGGAACCAAAATCATTACCTAAAGTAAGGATCTTTTTGTTGAATTTCAATGATAGATGCCGTAACATCGACCGTAACAGGAAGGCATCCTCGGCTTCTCCATGTTGATATCTGAAATGCAAAAACATGAGACTTTCAATACGTACACTGAAGATGTCCCGGGCATCATTACAATAAACTACTTTGCGGGTCCTGCCATATTTTACAGAAATCAAAGGATATTGGGCCTAACTCATCCTAGTAAAACCGGCTTGCTAGGGGAGGATTGCCCTCACCTTATCAAGTGGATCATGCCAATATCTCCAGCCAATGGGGGAATTCTAATATGCCCCCTCACGCACAGCATGGACCATGCCAAACTGCTGCAAACAAGTCAATATTGAGGGACTCAACATTGCAAAACTGGGCCTGCTCTGATACCATTTTATAGAAATTAAAGAATATTGGGCCTAACTCACCCTAGCAAAACCGGCTTGCTCATGCCAATATTTCCGGCCAATGTGAGATTCTAATACCATAAACCGATGAAGGCTAAATAACAGAGTAATGGAGCACTAGAATGTGAAATAAACGATTCTTAGAAGCAGAACTGACTAAGCTTTCTCTTTCTACCTCTCTAATCATCTTATATCTCTCTTCAGTTCCCTCTGCACTTGTCTTTCTCGCTAACCGAACTAAATACAAAAACTGTAGTGAAAAATCAAACAATTGCAACTACCAAGCTACTCTATTTTCCTTGAATAATGCAAACTATTTCTATAGGAACAATTTCTTCTCATTTCACTTCACTTATTTCCATCTCAGTCCTCTGCAAACCCCAGAAATCTTTTGTTTCTCACTAAATACAAAAACTTTATGCTAAACAAAACTACCTAATTATTGCAAGCTAGGAACTTTAACTTGCTAGTGCTTTCTATTCTATAGGTGCAATTTTTTCTCTTTGTTTTTTCATAATGCTAAATTTCCAGCTTGCACTTCTCTCCTAAGTTGATGCTCAAGTGGGTTTCCATCGGTTTTTTATTTTTTATTTTTTTGTGCTTGCTTTTCGAACGTTTGGCTATAAATGCGCGCGCGCGCACACACACACACACACACATATGTATTCGGTGTCTTACCTTTCTGAAAGCGGAGGCAAAAGCTTCATGAGAATCAGAGAAGAGAGAATCGTAGACGAAGAGCCACTCGTCCCAGCAAATCCAAGGCACCAATTTGAGGCCATAAGAAGAAGACTGCGACAACGATGACTCTTGGCATTCAACCTCTCTCTGCACTTCTTCGAACGCCAAAACTGATTCCGTCATTGCAACTACAACGAGATGAGATTGGGGATTCGACTGGGCTTGCGACGCTGCAGGCAGTGGCGGCAGTTGACGACGGCGACTTGGCGGGAAGAGAGACCTTTATCGAGGTTTCAGGGTTTTGGCCCCCTTTTTAAGGAGATCTTTAGTAGGTCCTGAAGAACTGAATGAATAAATAAAATTTAAGAGAATTACATATACAAAGCTTTGGCGTATATGTAATTCAGTACACCATGGCATAAAGACATTCACACAGGAAATATAAAGTTCAAAACATCCCCTTAAGCCCATTAAGTTAAGAACCGAAAAAACTCAACACGAACTCTTCATTCCAACTAAAAATATATCAAAAGATAAAGGAAAAAAGAAAAAACAACAAAATGCAACAAAATCCTTTGTTCTCCCTTATCAATACACGCTTGAGCATGTCATTCAATAGTGGAGCAAAAAGACTAGAGTAACAATACACGCCATGAAAATTTTATCACGAAGATCACAATGCATACATTTCAAAATTCTACAGGTTCTATAAAACTAAAATTACTACTTTGTCTCAGTGTTTTTTTTCCCCTCTAACAAGTAGGTTTTTAGTAGTGAAACTTTTTTTTACAATATGTGAAATTTTTCTTCAGTAATAATAACCCAGAAAATATTGTCCAAATAGATTTGGTATTCTTACTCTATTAATTCCTCAGCGCAAATATTTTCTAAAAGCTAGTAGACTCAATTGTTTTGTGCAATAAATCAACTCAATTTCTCGAGAAACAAACACCCTGTAAAGTTCGGACCTTTTTGCGCATGAGACGGAACTCGCTGGACTTGAACTCGGTGCGAGAAGATTTCTGGAGGCGGAGCATGAAGAGATCACGCTTGAGATCGATAATCTCCTCGTTGATCTGTTCGGTTGTCTTGGATCGGATTTCCTTGAGTTCCTCGTCTCTCTTCGCCATCATCACCGCCGACGAAGGCTTCCTTGGGGAGCGGAGGAAGGGAAGACGAAGGGGATAGGCGTGTTGGAGTCTGAGTCCGCCATTGAAGAAGGAATGTGAAGAGTTTGGGAATGGAGAGAAAAGCTTTGGAGTGAATGTGGCGGTTGAAGGTGAGGAGGCAATAGAGATAGGGCTCAAAAGATCTCGGAATTAAGATTCCGTTTAGTTCGCTGATTGGAGTTTTTAATTTGAGTTAAGATGTAATTTTATGTGAGAGCTTTTTACTGTAGTAAAAAAATTAAATGTGATTATTTATGAGAGTTTTTTACTGTAGTAAAACTCAAATTCTAAACTCGAATTAGTGAAATGAACGGGACCTAAAGATACGTTTAGTTCTAGAATAATATAATTAAAATTATTTTTAATTTACATATATTTTTTTGTGAAAAAAAATTATAATAAATTATGAATCATAATTTAGGGTCCGTTCATTTTGTTGATTCGAGTTTGTAATTCGAGTTAAGATGTAATTTTGTGTGAAAATTTTTTACTGTAGTAAAAAAATTAAATGTGACTGTTTTTTAGAACTTTTTACTGTAATAAAACTCAAATTTTAAACTCAAATCAACAAAGTAAACGAGGCCTTAAATTTTTTAATTAAACATCCTCTAAATTTAAAATAATTTAAGAGAGAACCTAATTTTAGTTAAACACTTTGATCACGTACTGAAAGACCAAAATACCCTTAAAGAAGATATTTTTGTCCGAACCTAATTTCTTTCCTTCCTACCTCATGCATTTATCTCTCTGCATCACACTCACTCTCTCTCATCTTCCTTCTCTTCTCTATCTCTCGGCAGCCGTCAAAGAGCCACTAGGCGGCGAGCCTGGGAAAACAAAGCAGCAAGAGGCATGCCGAATCTTGAAGCGCCACCACAGAACCCAGGTAGAAATATCCCTGGAGATTCGGGGTCGGTGCAAGAGGGCGGAGATTCAAGGGGCGTCCGAACAGCCAACTCCTCCAAGGAGGATTCAACCAAAGATTCATTATAGTAGGAAATAAATTGGCAGGCAAAAAGAGGCGCTAAAGCAAAATCCCAACCTAGCTCGAGGCAGTCCAAAGGAAAGCCTCGACCTGGGGGGCAGATGTTGCGCTATCACGTCAGAGACGGCCGACCCTTTTAAGGAGGAGAGACCTTCAAACAACCGACCCTTCTAAGGAGGAGAGGCCTCCAGATGGCCGACCCCTCCAAGGAGGAGGGGTATCCATGAGGCCGACCCCTCTAAAGAGGAGAGGCCTCCATGAAGAAGGTTCTTAAACCTGCCAAGAGCCCCAAGGGGCATCCATGAGGCCGACCCCTCCAAGGAGGAGAGACCTGCATGAAGAAGGTTCTTAAACCTGGCAAGAGCCCCAAGGAGCATCAATGAGGCTGATCCCTCCAAGGAGGAGAGGCCTCCATGAAGAAGGTTCTTAAACCTGCCAAGAACCTTAAGGGGTATCCATGAGGCCGACCCCTCCAAGGAGGAGAGGCCTTCATGAAGTAAATTCTTAAATCTGCCAAAAGCCCCAAGGGGCATCCGAACGGCCAACTCCTCCAAGGAGAAGAGGCCTCCAGACGGCCGACCCTTCCAAGGAGGAGAGGCCTCCAGACGGCCGACCTTTCCAAGGAGGAGAGGACTCATAGGAAGCCGACCGTATAAACAGGTCCACGTCTCCAGAAAGGCCCCTGAGTGAACAAGAGAGTTACATCTGGGTTTAAAGAATGTCAGTAATGCAGACATTAATTACAAGTTCATAAACCACCCTTTAATGGACGGTGGAAGATTAAAGTGGGATGTACATAGCCGCAATAGGGGACAAATTGGATGAGTAAACAGTGAAAAAAGTGGTGACAGGCTATGAGTCTAGGCTCATAAGCTAGTAGGCCACTCAAGTGGATGGGCCTACTAAGAAAAACCACTCCTGAAGTAAACTTAGGCTATAAAAGGATGGATCTCTCTCTCGATCTTCTTCTTCCTCTCTCTACGTGTAATTGGAAATGAGGATTTTTGACTATTTTTCATATGTAATCAGAGAATAGAGAGTTGATTCTATGTAATCTAAAAAGAGCCCAAGAGAAATACAATACACAAGTGAATGTAACTCTTTATTAACAGAGTGAACCACTATAAATTTTGTATGTCCTCTTATTCAAGCATTATTCTCACGTTTCTAAAAATATAACAAACACTTCACAGTATTAATTACACTTCTACAATCAAATTTATAGCCGGTAACCCAACGGAATACCAGAGGGTGATCCGGCGTATTTCTGTTGACGAACTTTCCCTTAACGTCTCTCTCCTCTGCCGACGATGACTAGTGGAATAACGACGTCGTTCCTCGTCGTCACTCCTTGTCGTCGCTCAAGCCGATCGATCTTCGCAGGAATCCGATCTAGATCCAAAGCAGCCGAAGAGGAGATCGATTCCCCTCGTGATTCGTGCAAAAAGAAGAACGGTCTGTCGCCGACAAGATCCAGATTAAGAACCACGGCGACGTGATCTGTAGAATCCAGCGGTGGGTCTCCGACGCTGTCATGGTTCAAGATCTGGATCTGTGTCCTCGTCCTTCAGAGTCACCGTCGCCATGGATGGCACCGGAAAGGTTCTTCTTTTATTTCAATGTTTGAAGATTCTGCTCTGAATGTCAATCTCTGATTCTCTGTTTGTGTGTTTGGATTTTCAGATATTCATTGCTCGGAAATCTTTTTTTAGTGTTTTGAAGAAAATGCAATAAAGAGTAGAAAAAGATTCAACTTCATAGTTTGTTCTAGTTATGCTTCGAAATTATAGTCTGATTGATTTTTGAAAGTACCATAAGCAATTACACTCTGTTTATATCATCATTCAATGCTTTGGGTATTAAAAGTGTTGAATTGTTATCCTATTTATGTTTTCTGATTGATTTTCTCCTTTGCTGTGATTGCAGTTTTTTGTT
This sequence comes from Morus notabilis, assembly GCF_000414095.1. Taxonomy (NCBI): domain Eukaryota; kingdom Viridiplantae; phylum Streptophyta; class Magnoliopsida; order Rosales; family Moraceae; genus Morus; species Morus notabilis. Next base: position 124,087 of record NW_010361498.1, on the reverse strand, counting down.
GGCGCAAACTGGAAGTGTGTAAGTTCTATCTTCTGAAAAACATTGTGAATTTATCTATTACATTAATTTTGAATTTGGTGAACTCCGTTTCCTTTTTATATATTAATGTTTTGTTGTAACAATAGTGACTTTCTCAATAGAACATGAAGGTCAAACATAATTTTTTCTTTGACTGGAATGCTAGCCATGGATTTCAGTTTCACAATGTTCTTCTTTCTTTTCCACTTGTGCTTATTTTGTTTTTCTTCCTCCCATTTAGAATGGCGCAAAATAATCCATCACCAAGCTTGTCTCTGACTTGAATAGTGCGAAATTGGAGAGTGATGTTAGTAAGCTTGATGTTTTATGTACAACTCTATTGCTATTAGTAATGTAGTAATAGACTGCACCTTAAGCTTGTTCTTAGATTTTGTTTAATTTGTGAGATCTCTACATGGTCTGTGCTTAAGAATTGTTCTTCATGAATAATTAGAAAACTAAGGCCTCCATCATTTTATCGATTTGAGTTTTCAGTTTTAGGTTTTTATAGTTAAAAGTTCTTAGAAAATGTCATATCTAACTTTTTTTGATATAGTTAAAAGTTTTAAAAAAATGTCACATTTTAACACGAATTAAAAACTCAAATCTACAAAGTGAACTAGGCCTAAGCTTGTGTAAATTGGAGAATCTTTGAATAATACAGGACTAACATTGTGTATGTATAATTTATTTAAAAGAACAAAAAATGGATATTTATTATTATTATTATTATTTATTGCTTTAGTGGCAAGTCGGATTTTTTTTTTGAAGGGACATATCAGATATTTGAATTGTCAATAAGGTGTGTCCCTTTTTTGGTAGAAGATATTTTTTATGTAGTTTTTAAGTAAGTGGTGGATGATCTCACGCGATATCTTCAAATTTTGCTCGAAGAATGAGAATCCTTTCTCTCAAGTGTCGAACCTTAGTGGTGGATTTTTGTTCTTTTTTCTTAATGAGGATTTTTATCCGGACAAACTATGACCGGTCGGCGATCGGAGATTGTCAGCCGCCATAACCTGTCAAACTAAGGGTATAGTTTGACACTTTATGGATCATAGTCTGAGAGGTTATAGTCTGACAAACTATAGGTGGTCGGCCATTAGAGACCCGCTGGCCATGTAACCGAACAGACTATGAATCATAGCTTGACAAACTATTGGTCATAGTCTGACAGACTATGGCCGGCCAGTGATCGGAGAGGCGCTGGTCGTCATTACCTGTCAGACTATGGGTCATAGTTTGACAGTTTATGGATCATAATAATAGAGACTATAGGTCATAGTCTGATAGACTATAGATCATAGTCTGATAGACTATTGTTGTCTCTGGTGTAACTTGTCAGACGACCCATAGTCTGACAAACTATGGCTGGCTTCGGCGCAAGGGTCATAGTCTGAAAGACTATGGGTGGCTAGTCCCAACGTAATCTATCATACTATGGTCAGCGAGCTTCCTAAGACACGCCAGACGGCCGCCAGAGACCCCACCTCTTGGCGACGATTGGAGCATTTTAATAATCTACATATTGGGTCTTTGATTGGGCTTAGTCTAAAGGGGTAGAAATAAAAAGGTTATTGTTTTGGGATTAATAATAGTTTGGTAATCCATTTTGAAAAATAATTGTTAAAACCTTTCTAAAATTTTTATCCCTGTACTTTAGTCCCTTAATCAGTTTGGCCTATTAACTTTGAAAACTAGCGAGAAAGCCCTCTCAAACTTTGAAACGTCAAAAACAACCCAACATCTATGTAATTGAAACGTCAAAAACAACCCTACATCTATGTAATAGAATAATAATAATAATAATAATAATAATAATAATAATAAATAAAATAATACTAAAAACAAAGAAAAACAAAAAAAATGTAAATGCTTAACCATTTCGTGCAAAAACAGAGTAATGTAGAGTCCGTTTAGTTCACTGATTCGAATTTTTAATTTGAGTTGAGATGTGACTTTATGTGAGAATTTTTTACTGTAGTAAAAAAGTTTGATATGACTGTTTCTGAAAATTTTTTACTGTAGCAACTCGAATCGATGGAATGAATTAGGCCGTAGACTCCTACCGTCCTGTCTTTTTTTTTTTTTTTTTTTTTTTTTTTTATTTTAGAAAAACCAAGCCAGCACAAAGTTAAACTAGTCCTTATAATATGCAGCAAACAAACCAACTTTTTGGACAACTCTCACCAAACCCAAATTTCAATGAATAAGATTACTCATCTACTCATAAGTCTTGATGTGTCCTCATTTATTTTATAAATTCAAATTACTGTACAAACTTTTTTGTTATAGTAATTTCTCTAATAAAATTTAAATTTATGTTTAAACCTATAAAACAAAAACAAACAAAAAAACTCTAACCTTTAGCATTTATAGGCCTCGTTTATTTCACTGATTCGAGTTTTCAGTTTTACAGTTAAAAGCTTTCAGAAAATGTCACATCTAACTTTTTTGCTACAGTTAAAATTTTTTAAAAAATGTCATATCTCAACTCGAATTAAAAACTCAAATCCACGAAGTGAACAAAGCCATAGTACACAGCCAACATAAATTAGAAAAAAAAAGAATTTGTTATTGTTTTCTAAAGCCTCAAGAGTCAACCCTATTTAGCATAGTCCAAACATCAAAAAACCATTGATTTTCCCGACCCTCACACAGAAACTACCCACGATGAACAAAATAGAGTTATTTGGTTCAACAATTTAAATCATAGAGATTTGAATCTTTTTTGTTAAAACTATAGAATTTGAATTGTTTGTGATTTTAATTATAATTTGAACCAATATTTAAAAATGTAAATAAATTATAATTTAAATTAAAAATAAAATATCTCGTCCTCTTCAGAAACCAATGTAATCATGCCTACCTCCTATTTGAACTCACGAAGAAGTTGAATGGAGTTTCAGGATTCCAATCTTTCCAACTTTGGGGTTATTCTTTTGGAACAAAACTCAGAAAAAATTTAAATTCGAATTACAAAGTTCATGTTCTTTTATAAAATTTGAGTTTGAACTCGAATTTGAAGCTAAACTCGAGTTCAAGTTTTTCCTTCAACTCGAGTTCATAAACTCAAACTCAAATTAATGAACAATATTTTTTCTATTCTTAAAAATGTCATAACTTTTTCGTTTTAATTCTGATTGAGATGATTTTTTTCTATACATTCACAACAAAAAGATGAATAAAACCCTACCCATATATCCTATTAAAATTTTTCATCACCATTGAGTTTTTATTAAAATACTATATAAATACAAATTTAAGTTTTGATCAACCCAAACACAAACTCAAAAAGATTCTCAATTCAAATCATAACTTAAATATGCACATCTAAACACAAACTCAAGTTACAACTTCAACTCAAATTATAACTCAAACTCAATTTAAAATCATCACTCAAATTACCTTATCTCAAAAATGTAAAAGAAGTTGAATGGAGTTTCAGGATTCCAATTTTCCCTCTTTGCCTCTCAAGAGTTTGCACACGAGGCTTAAAATTCGGGGGGTTTTTTTCTTTTTTTTTTTTTAACCACAAAATTGATAGCACAGGAAAACAAACACCAATTGCAGTACCACATATTTAATTATATCCTTACCCCATATTAAAATTATTTACGTTCACGTCAGCATTAGATTAACGGCTTTTAACAGAAATGGGTAAAAGTAATAAGGTTGTGCCTTAGGATACTTTTTTAAAATTTAGGGGACAATATATTTTATATAGTTTTAAACATAAAACTCAAAATTTTTTCTTTTTCAGAATTTGATTTTACGTCATTTTTAATAATTACATTTCATCGTGGTTACTCATTAAATATAAAAATTTGATTAAGAATTTAATATTATTAATTATCATAAATTTTTTAGTCAACTGTTCAATTAATTACAACTGTTAGATCATATTTTATAGCTAAAATAATTACACCAATTAATGAATAAATGCTAGAATAACTATTAAAACTATACTCACATTGCATGTATTGATAAGATGATAAGATCAAGCAACCCTTACCAACCAACCTTCGTTATTTTTCATAAACGAAAATATCAGTTACAGATTTACCCATTACTAATAAAGATGTAAATCTCCATTACTCATGTCAAACTAAAGCAATCAATGGCTAAGATTGACTCTGCTTGGATCAAGAAGTGAAACTAATATGGTTATTATCGTAATTTAATATGTCAAGTAAACAAAGTTAAGTTTAAAAAGTGTCTTTGTTATTTTTCTAGTGGCCTTATTATAGTGATATCTCCGTGTTTTACTAATATTATAGTGACACTTTATTGATTGAAATTAATCACAGAAACATGCCTTAGTCTATACTCATTCTTTATTTTTCATAAAAAAAAAAAAAAAAAACTAGTGACACATTACCCATTACTAATTAAGGTGTGAATCTCCGTTACTCAAGTCTAACTAAAGCAATCAATGGCTAAGATTGACTCTGCTTAGGTCAAGAATTGAAATTAATATGGTTATTTTCGTATTTAAATATTTAAAAGTAAGCAAATTTAAGATCAAGAAGTGTCTCTCTTATTTTTCTAGTCGCTTTATTATAGTGACACTTTTTGTGTTTTACGAATATTTCAGTGATATCCTCGTATGAACTCTGTTAAATTTACTTGAGAAATGTCAAAACCACCCTTCATATTATGACTTATTCACTTATTTTGGATTATGTAATTTTTTTCCTCTTATTTTGGATTCGATCTCTATCATTTTCAAATATTACACTTATAAATTGTCCAATAATGTTATTATCAAAAGATGGTTTTTGAAGAACAATGGAACAAGAAAAAACATTTTTTTCATAGATAAAAGAATCTACTATTTGAGTAATTTAATATTAAAGTGTGAAAATCAATTGAACTCATTTTTTTAGTGTTAAGTAAAGGTAAAACTGACATTTTTAACATTATATAGCTTAGAAACATTTTTTTAATATCCAGAGGGGCATTTTTTGGCATCTTTAAAAATTTAACGGTCAAACTAGATTGTCAACTAATGGAGGAGGTGTCAATGTAATTTTTTTTAAGGGTTAAAGGGTGTTAACGTGATTAGTTTTGATTAAGAAAGTGTCACTATAGCATTGATAAAACACATGTGGTGTAAGTGTAATAAGCTCTTTTTTAGTCAATGACATGTGTCTATTGTTTTGATAAGATAAAGTGGTTGTCAATCTAGTTAATCTTAAAAAAAGGAGAAATAAGTAAATAACATTTTTACAAGTATATATTAAATTTTAAAAAATATTTGAAATAAATAATACTAAGTAGCAAATTAACTAAGTTATTTATTTACTTCTACTAAATGATTTTTTACCTAATATATTTGCTACTTACTCTTATAGTCTTATTTAGTTCAAATATTTTTAAATCTTGTTATGTATTTAGTTTAGTTCCGCAAAAAGGTTATTTACTACAATTTTGGGCAAGAAAAACAGATATCATACTTTGCAGGACTTTGTTTTATTGACGGTTTTTTTTTTTTCTTATTTTAACGAAAAATTCTTCACTAGTTAAGAATTTTGTTGAAAATGACAAAAATTAATGATATAGGGATAGCAGCCATCAACGGTGTCCTTTTTCATGAAGAGGAATCATAGATTATATATCCGTTTGGTTTATTGATTAAAATCATGTGATTATAACCATTTTTTATTTACGTGTATTTTTTGTGAGAAAAAATACTGTAGCGAACCATAAATCATGATTCGAATCAGGGAATGAATCCCTCTACCAAACATTACTGTCAATAACTAGTCAATACTTTCATGAAATGGCGATTTTTAATTTCAATGAAATGACTATGTAAGTGACGTACACGAATCAAAGAAATTCTAAATTAGAGTAGATGATGTTAGTTAACACTTTGACATTCTATTTTGTTTTTTTGTTTTTCTAAATGACTTTGACATTCTATTTTTAGTTAAATCATAAACTTACGTATTAATTTTCAAATTGATGAGTTCTGATGTAATAACTAGTCAATAATTTCATATGTTAGATATTTAGAATATAAGAACAAATGACTCTTCTAAGTGTTCTTTTAATAACTAGCCGAAGTTTTTATAAAATTAGGGAACTGAACGTTTTTATTTATTTATTAACTTAGTGGTTTATGATTAATTAACTTAGCAGTTTATTACTTATTAGTTGTAGGTTATCATTGATTAACTCCATGATTCTTTGTTATTAATCAATAGCAATTAGTAATTAACCAAAAACAGTTAGTAATTAATTAATTTTAATCAACAAATTACATTAGTAAATTAATAATATTAACTACTACAGAAAAAATACTATTTTCCTAAAATAAAAAAAAAAAACTCAGTCATTTCTCTAAAAAATAAACATTTCAACCATTTATTAAAAAAATTAGTCAAAAACAGTCATTCACCTAACTTTTCATTGATTTTTAGCAAATTAAAAAATGAAGAATTTTATGGTAGGTTATTATATATATATATATATATATATATATAAAAGTCCACGAGCATGTTTGGTACACAATAATACAGTGTTTGACAATATTAACATATCATATAATTTAATACAAAATTCAGAGTTAAGACAATAAATAGGGTGACATTAATGTGGAAAAAACTATATATTAGAGTGTATTGTACAATTAATCTTAAAATACCATATTAAAAACATATAAAATATATCATAATACTTGAGATCAATGTCGAGGTCAAGTTTAAAGATTAGAGCGATGTTAGGTTTTTAAATTATATTTTGACCTCTTAATTTTGTTCCTTTATTCTAACGATAAATTCTTCACTAATTAAGAATTTTGTTAGGTCAAGTTTTTTTCCTTTATTTTCCATTTATTTTTTCTTTTTTTTATGAAATGGCGATTTTTAATTTCAATGAAATGGCTATGTAATACGTACACGAATGTAAGGATTGTAAATTAGAAAGATGGTGTTGCTTAAAATGACATTCTATTTTTATTAAATCATAAGTTTGCCTATTAATTTTAAACTTGATGAGTTATGATATAACTAGTCAATACTTTTATATGTTGATCTTTGGCAAATCAAAAAATAAGAAAAATTTCGGGATAGATTATAAAAAAAATACCTTACGAATTTAGGATAGAATAATTTTAAATAGTTGAATTGCATAAGAAATATATTAAATTTAAAAGAAAATATAATAATTTAATATGTTTCAATTTCAAATTATATCTTATCACAGGCTCGTATTATATTTATTCATAAGGACATTTCTTCAAACACCAGCGTAAAAATTCTTTAATAACTAAGCGCTTTATTGAAAAAAAGAAAAAAAAAATGACAAAGAAGGGTCATTTTATGGTGTTTTCATGGCATCCGTATCAGTTCATATGTTTAGCATAGTTTTTGCAATTTTAATGTTGAAAGTTTGCAAATAAATCGTTCATGTTATTATAATTTAGACAACTACAAGATTTCAAATCCAAGGTTTTTTATTTTTATTTTTATTTTACATGAAGTCTGAAAATTTTAATATAAAATGTACAAATTATTGGGTGTGTTTGAAGTTGTTTTCATGTTTGTTTTTCACGTTTTCTGAGAAAGAAAAAATGAAAATGGGAGAAAAATGGCGTTTGGTATACTTAAAGACAAAAAATGAAAATGAAAACGATTTTTTAATTTAGTGTAAAATGAGAAAGAAATGAAAAGCGAATTTGAGTTGTTTTTCATTTTTTATTTCCGTTTTCTCCCTTCTCGAGTAGAGAGAGAGAAACATTAATAGATTTTTTTATATTGAGAATAATCTTTTAAAAAAATTATCAAACGCATTTTTATTTTTGATTTCTGTTTGAGATTAAAAACGTTTTTATTTATATTTTCATACAAAAAATAAAATTATTTTAAAACGAATTCCAAACTCATCCATTATATTTTCGACCCGGTACCACATGTCCTTCCCAACTATAAAATTTCCCAAAAACGAAGGGCTTGTTCTTTTAGAGTTTAATTTGAGTATAATTATTGAGTTGAATTTGAGTTATAACTTGAGTTGAACTTGTAACTTCAGTTTGTGTTTGGTTGTGTACATTTGAGTTATGGTTTGAGATAATAATCTTTTTGAGTTTGTGTTTGAGTGAGTCAAAACTTGAATTTGTATTTAGATAGTATTTTAATAAAAACTCAATGCTGATGAAAAATTTTAATAGGGTATATGGGTCGGGTTTTATTCATCTTTTCATTGTCAACGCATAGAAAAAAAAATCATCTCAATCAGAATTAAAACGAAAAAGTTATAGCTTTTTTAAGAATAAAAAAAAGATTGTTCATTAATTTGAGTTCGAGTTTCTGAACTCGAGTTGAAGGGGAAACTTGAACTCGAGTTTTAGTCATAAACTCGAGTTTGAACTCGAGTTTAAACTCGAGTTTAAACTTTAAAAAATATGAACTCAAATAAAGTTGTAACTCGAGTTGCATTTTTTTGAGTTTTTCACTCAAAAGAACAGGCCCGAAATTATGATGGAGCCTAGAATGTTGGCCGCCCGTGCTGTCCTGCTCATAAATTGATGTTGTAATCGGCCTACACGTATATTTAACGAGATTTTTTGAATTAAATAAATATTTATTAATAAGACACTTTTTTTCTCCGGTTAAAACACTTATTTTTTAGGAGCTTTTCTAATTGGAATAGAAAAAATAAATTATCGTTATTTTTTTATTTTTAACTGTTAAATTGTTATTAAAAGTTGTTTATTTTATATATTTTTTTAAAAAAATTATAATGAATATCATATTTTTAAAACTAAATTAAGTATAATATATTTGAAAATTATTTAAAGTACATGGCAATTTGAGTGATAAAATTAATCATTTATCGTATAAATAATTCATTTATGACTAAAAAATAACTTACTTAATAAAAAATATTAAAAATCTTTATTTACGTTGAATTTTTTTTACTAGTCGTAAAAAGAAAATATATATAAAAAATATTTTTACTAACTGTAAATGAATTATTTACACTAAGTGATCTATTTACCTCATAAATTATTATTTATTTTAAATAATTTTAATATAATAAAATTTATTATTTATTTAATTTTATTTTATAAATATACTAATTATTATATTTTTTTATTCTAATGTAATTTTGACACTATTAATGACTTTTAGTAATACTTTCATATAAGAAAAACTCTCTTTTTTTAATTGAAAAAAGATGTTATATTTTTTATTTAGAAAATTTTCTGATACTTTTATTTTTTAATTGTTAAATTTATATAAAAAAAAAATGCATAGATTAGCGCGGTAAACGGGAGAAAGTGGGTTTTTATTTTTGGTAAATACTAAATAGACGTTAGGAAGATGTCACTGGAGATTTTGACATCAGCAGTCAATGGATAACTGCATGTGGACATTGTCGTTTTGACTTCTGAAAATGTCCGTTTGTAACAAAGGAATAATGATTAGTATTAAGGTACAAAAAAAAGGTTCAAAAGTCCGAACTTTTTTTTTTTTTTTTTTTTTTTGGGTCTCTCCTTTTGGCTTTTGTATTGGAAATGGCGGAGACAGAAACCAGAGCAAGAAAAAGCGGTAGTTTGGTTTTTGCCGTTAATGGAGAGAGGTTTGAGCTTTCACCTGTGGATCCTTCAACAACTTTGCTTGAGTTCTTGCGTTGTCAGACTCGCTTCAAGAGTGTTAAGCTCAGCTGCGGTGAAGGTTCTCTCTCTCTCTCTCTCTAAAGGAAACTCACTCTTTGATTGTTGCCTCTTTGTGGGTTGTGCTTGTTTTTCTTGTTTGTTTGCAGTCAGACAATAATTAATCGACCACAAAAGTTGGGTACTTTTTTTTGTTTCTCTCTTTATTGCATGTGGGTTGTGCTGATTTTGGTCGTTTATGTGGTGGATGAGAATAATTAGTTGGACAGAAATAATGGATTCTTGATATGGGTACGTTTTTCTTTGATGTGAAAAAGTGCTACTTTTTATTATATATATATATTTTAATTGCATTCATGTGTTTTCTACTTTTTTATGTTGACTGTGGTTGCTAGGTTCTGGAACTCTTGTAATGTTGTTCTTGAGAAATGTTCTATGTAATTAAGAAAGTTGCTTTTTGACATGTTATCTGGTTTCTGATCAATTTGCTTCCAGAAAGGGTGAAATGCGAATATAATTGAATGGTTATTTGTAGGTTGAGGAAAAAAATGAAAATAAATTAGCTAAGGTTGTGAAACTTGATATTATCATTGTTTAGTTCTTAAGATAACAAACCAGCATTAATGAATTCTAAGCAATCTGCATCAGTAAAATTTAAAAGTGTGATTTTTTGGATACAGATGTTAGTGTAACTAGGAATACTATTCATTCCCTCTTTGGTTTTCCTGGTGACAAATAGAAGAACTAGGATTTTTCATTCTGATGATTCTCCACTTTAAAAATTCTAGGAAAATCAATATTTATATACACACGAACACATAAATATCCTAAAAGAAACAATACTTCACAAGAAAAACATGAAGTACAAAGAACACCATAAAGGAGGACGAGGAGTCACAAAAATCAGAAGATTCCTTTCCAATCCGTGACGAAATTTGACATATTGAAATTACCAAAATCTTAGTCCTTAAACAACCAAATTGCAAGCCAAAGCTCACATTTCGAAGATACAATCTCTTCGAAAATCCTCTTATTTTGTTCTAACGAGATTGCCCAACAGACTCAAAATAGTATAGTTCCAAATCTTTCTCCCTCTCTTATTGAAGCTGCTTAGGGAAAAAGAGACAAACACATCCGAACATCTCAGAGCTAACATGGACACAAGAGGTCTTCTGTGCTGCAATACAACATGAGTATTTAACTTACCAAGAACAAGCAGCCAATTAAACACTTTCACTCTAGTAGGAACATGGGCCTCACATACAAAATAAAATGCTGGAAATTAGAGACATGAGGGGAGTCAACAATTTTGGAGAACAAAGATTTACAAGAGAATATACTTGAATACCCCAAATTATATATCCTCCATTCCACCCGTCCTTCTACTCCCATAACCTTCTTCAACAAAGCTAGCAACTCAAATGCTTGAAATCACTCCCTCTCCCTAGGATTGCTTCTAAAGTGGAGATCCCAAGACACAATACACCCGCGACTCCTGACATTCGTGCTAATAAAAAGAGGAAACTGGAGATGAATGAACATGAGACAATTTAAACAAATATGGGAAGGCTTGGGCAAAGGAAACACTTCGCGCCAAACATCTTCACAAAACCGAATTCTATACCTGTTCCCTTTCTTTTTTCTTTATTTATTTTTTTTTGGATATCCAAAAATCTCCCGACCTCACTTTGTGAGCTCGAGTTTGAAACTAGAGCCTTCTGCCAAACCCTACAATCTTTGGAAGGTAGGAAGCTATGACTTTTGTCGTCTATGTGCCCATGAGATGGTTCGAGCCCCATACCTTGTGAGAGCAAACCAAAGGCTTGACCATTCCAACCAACACCCCACAGGTCGCCCATTCCCAATTTGAGAAAAATATGTGAAGAAAACAAAGGATAACATGAGTAGATTGCAAAAGTTCCTTGATGCCAGTTTTTCTCCTCTTTTTTTAGCATGAGGTGAAACCCTTTCCAAGGATATCAATGTGTTACTCATCCTACTTCCCCCAAACCCCCCAGCAGCAGTTCTCTCCATACCCATACTTACTCTTGACGACTTTGTGCCAAAGTCTCTCTCTCGGTGAAATGGAGTGCCAAAGTCAATTAGACTTCAAAGGAAATCTCCACAACCACTTGGCCCATAAAGGCCATAATTTTTGCTACCAAATTGCCAATCTCCAAACCACCTCTCTTTTGGTATCTCCACTAACTCCCATGCTACTAAGTAATCCCGACCACACTCTTCACTTCCCTCCTGCAAGAAATCTCACATAGCCTTCTCCAATTTCTCCACCACTAATCAAGGCATTTTAAACAAAGACATATAATAGAGTGGTTATTCACCAAGACCGCTCAAATGAGTGTTAGCCTCCCTCCTCTTGACAAAAATGAATTTTTTCCATCCATCCAACCTCTTTTTAACTCTGCAAACAACTGAGTCCCAAAATTCTCCTTTTATAGAATTTCCACCCAATGGCAATCCTAAGTATTTGGTCAATCAACTTCCCATCGAGCACCCAAAAACAGGGAAAATGAATATTATTCTTGAAAAATTAATTGTTTGATGACTTGTTAATATTTTTATTTTGTCTAAATAATGGTTCCAGGTGGTTGTGGTGCTTGTGTTGTGCTGCTATCCAAGTATGACCCGGAGAATGACAAAGTTGAGGATTTTACTGTAAGCTCATGTCTTACGCTCCTCTGCAGTGTAAGTGGATGTTCTATTACAACATCAGAAGGCCTTGGAAACAGCAAAGACGGTTTCCACCCAATCCACCAGAGAATAGCTGATTTCCATGCTTCTCAGTGTGGATTTTGTACTCCAGGAATGTGTGTTTCAATCTTTTCAGCTCTTGTCAATGCTGAAAAAAAAAGTCAGTTGGACCCTCCTCCGGGGTTCTCTAAGCTGACCGTTTATGAAGCTGAAAAAGCTATTGCAGGAAATCTCTGTCGCTGTACTGGGTACCGATCCATTGCTGATGCCTGCAAGAGTTTTGCAACTGATGTTGACATAGAGGATTTGGGGTTCAACTCCTTTTGGAAAAAGGAAGAGAATAGGGAATTAAAGATAAAGAAGTTACCTGTTTATAACTTGAACAATGAGATATGTACATTTCCTGAGTTTTTGAAAGGAGAAATTAGTGCTACCTTGTCTTTGGATTCTAAACCGTCTAGTTGGCTCTCTCCTTCTAATTTGGAGGAGCTAAAAGACCTATTGAAAACTCATGATACTGAAAAATGGAAAAATACAAAATTAGTTGTTGGGAACACGGGGATCGGTTATTACAAAGAAATAGAACACTATGAAAGATACATTAACCTCAAGCACATACCTGAACTCTCAATTATTAGGAAGGATTCAACAGGGTTTGAAGTTGGAGCTGCTGTAACAATCTCCAAAATTATCAAAGCTCTAAAGAAAGACAACCAAGGTGAGTTACTCTCAAGAGGCAAGACTGTATTCGATAAAATTTCCAACTACATGGAAAAAATTGCTTCACCGTTCATCAGAAATACAGCTAGCATAGGGGGGAATTTGGTGATGGCACAAAGAAAACATTTTCCTTCAGATATTGCCACAATACTCCTTGCTACGGATTCCTTGGTAGAGGTGATGACCGGTCCCAGATGTGAAAAGATTTCACTGGAGGAGTTTCTAAAAGGGCCTCCGTTAGATTTTAATAGCCTACTTCTAAGCATTAAAATTCCAAACTGGGAATCAGCTAGAGAGGTTTCTCAGCATGACAATACTGTATTGCTTTTTGAAACCTATCGAGCTGCACCAAGACCCCTGGGAAATGCATTGGCTTATCTGAATGCTGCTTTCTTGGCTCAAGTTTCTCCCAGTGAAACTTGTGATGGAATCATAGTCAATCAGTGTCGGCTAGCTTTTGGTGCTTATGGGACTAAACATGCAATCAGAGCAAAAAGGGTTGAGAAATTTTTAATTGGGAAAGTGCTTAACGTTGAAGTTTTATATGAAGCTACTAAATTAGTAAGATCTACCATTCATCCTGAGGATGGGACTGCAAGTCCAGCTTATAGGAGCAGCTTAGCTGTAGGTTTTCTTTTTGAGTTCTTTGGGCCCTTCATTGATAGAACAGCTGAAACTAAAGATGGTTTATTGCAAAAAAATAAGTATACTCTGTTGGCCAAGGCTTCCAAGGTAGGAGATGATCCAGATCAGATTTGTCATGACAAAATTCCAACTTTATTGTCATCTGGGAAGCAGGTTATTGAACTGAGAAACGAATATTATCCGGTTGGCCAGCCAATTACAAAATCCGGAGCAGCTATCCAAGCTTCTGGTTTGTATGTAGGATTAAATTTGAAACAATACTTTTTGCTTGAGGGTTTACTAATTGCATTAAAGGCTTAGAAGTACAACCATATGAATTAACTTACAAATGTCTTCTTTGCATTTAAAGAAAAAAAAAAAAAAAAAAAGAACTTACATATGTCTTCATTTGTTGTTAGATTGATTACATTTATATTTAGCTTAATATAGTGTGTAAATGACGTATTTCTCTCTCTCTCTTCTCCGAGGAACTTTCTGCAATAACACATTTCAATATCATATTCTGTTTGACGATTTTTAGGTACAGAGCTAGCTTGAATCCTTTTTCCTATATTGAAGTACTTGTTTTCTTCACACCGATCATCTATGCAGGTGAGGCTGTGTTTGTAGATGACATACCTTCGCCAACGAATTGCTTATATGGAGCATTTATTTATAGCACTGAACCTTTTGCACGAGTGAAGAGTATAAAGTTCAAGACTAAAGAACAATCGTATGGCATAGTCAAAGTTGTATCTTTTAGAGACATCCCTCAAGCTGGGGAAAACGTGGGGTCCAAAACCATCTTTGGAACTGAACCTTTGTTTGGTGATGAGCTTACCCAGTGTGCGGGTCAGCCTCTTGCCTTTGTGGTAACTCCCTGCTTCCAGAATATCTTCTAGCCATTTAGTGGCTTCTCTTCCATTGACTGTAAACTTAAATGCAAATTTATGTCTGCCATTGGGGTCTAACATTCTGATCAAAACGACTTTGACAGGTTGCAGATTCACAGAAACACGCAGATGTGGCTGCAAAGTCAGCGGTGGTCGATTACGAAGTGAAAGATCTAGAGCCACCCATTTTAACTGTTGAAGAGGCCGTTAGAAGATCTAGTTTCATTGATGTTCCTCCTTTCCTTTATCCAAAACAGGTTGGTGACATATCAAAAGGAATGGCGGAAGCTGATCACAAGATTATTTCTGCTGAGGTACTTAATCATTTATTTATTTTTCTTCTTTGGTTCAATGTTTTGTATTCAAGTGCTTAGATTTAATCCTCCTCCTAATATCGACATCAATCATGTATACTATATATGCGCGCGTGCGCACGTACACAAGTCAAAAGAACTTAGACGGTACTAGAAAATAGTAATCAAGTGCTTTTATTTCCTACTAATTCATCATCCATGTAGAGCTATTCTCCATCATATGGTATAATGTGCTTTCATTTTTCATGACATTCAGCTCAAACTTGGTTCACAATACTATTTTTACATGGAGACACAAGCTGCTCTTGCTTTACCAGATGAAGACAACTGCGTGGTGGTTTATAGCTCAATCCAGTGTCCTGAATATGCGCACAGTGTTATTGCAAAATGTTTGGGTATACCTCAACATAATGTTCGTGTTATCACAAGAAGGGTTGGAGGTGGCTTTGGTGGAAAGGCCATAAGGGCAATGCCGGTAGGTATTTAGTTCGAAAAACCTTTTAGTTTTCTAAATTCAAAGTTTAAGATTAAAAGTTAGAAAAATTTGATGACCTGCCCATGCTTGCACAGTTTTGTTCTTGGGTTTTACTTATCCCAAAAGGCCTCATACATCAGATCACAATTTCCTTGCCTGTGAACCTTCACTTATAACCTTCACCAGGCGATGGGGGGCCTGCTTAGTTTATCTTTTCTTGCCTTATCTCACCTTGCCACTCCCTTGCTTTTGGTGGGTTCGATTCAAAGGATTATAGCTGTGACAACTATGCAGATGAATACAGTTCTTTCTTACCATAGAGAAAAACTAAGAATTATTTTTCTTTTGGGAAGACATTGTCTTACTCTAAGGACAAGTTTTCAGTTACATTTGATGAGTTCATTGTTCTCTTTAGTTGAAAGGATAAGCCAACTGCTTAATGATTTTCATATAAGTAGATTCTCTTGGAAGAAGATAATTGTGTGTTTTCTACACATTGTGTACTAACTGACAATAGTGAGTAGAGAATTTGAAGTCCTGAAAATGTGTTCACAGCATAGGGATAATCTTAATTACATGAATTCTATTAGCCTAATTCCATATTCCTCTCTGTTCTGAAATTTATTAATATATATCTAACCTGAATTATTCCAAGGCATAGATAATTTGTTGTCTGTAAGATCTTATGGTTACTCCCTCTGTCTCTCTCATCAATCCTTTTTTAGATTTATTTTGGAGTGTTTACAGTCGTACGAATCTCTATTACTTTCATTTCTTACCCTCAAAAGGCCATGAGAAAAATTTCACCCATAGAAAAATGTTACATGTACATTACTTGGAAAATATTTGATAATCCTCTCTCATGTGTGCCATCTCTCTCTCCCTCTCTCTGTGCTAAGGTGATTTTCTATATTTTATCAAAATGTAAGAGTCATTTGTTGCTTCCATGATGATTCAGGTTGCAACAGCGTGTGCACTTGCAGCATATAAATTACACCGCCCTGTCAGGATATATGTCAATCGGAAGACTGATATGATAATGGCAGGTGGAAGGCATCCTATGAAAATAACTTACAGTGTTGGATTCAAGTCAGATGGGAAGATTACAGCTCTACAACTAGAAATATTGATCAATGCAGGATTTACTGCGGATATTAGTCCAGTCATGCCATCAAATATGTTAGGTGTGCTTAAGAAGTATGACTGGGGCGCTCTCTCCTTTGACATAAAGGTATGCAAAACAAATCATTCGAGTAAGTCTGCGATGCGGGGGCCCGGAGAAGTACAGGCTTCGTATATTGCTGAAGCTATAATCGAACATGTCGCATCTTTCCTCTCAATGGAAGTAGATTCTGTTAGATACAGAAATCTACACACGTACAACAGCCTTAGATTTTTTTATGAGGATAGTGCAGGAGAAGCTCCGGAGTATACTTTGCCTTCCATATGGGACAAGTTGGCTATGTCTTCTAGCTTAAACCAAAGGGTTCAAAAGGTAAAAGAGTTTAATGTGTGTAATAGATGGCGGAAAAGAGGCATATCAAGAGTACCAATTCTGCATGAAGTGATGCTGAGAGCAACTCCGGGGAAAGTAAGCATTCTGTCGGATGGATCTGTGTGCGTTGAAGTTGGGGGGATTGAGCTGGGCCAGGGGCTTTGGACGAAGGTGAAACAGATGACCGCTTTTGCTCTCAGTCCACTCGTTTGCAATGGAACTGAACACCTCTTGGATAAAGTACGCGTCATACAGGCCGATACGTTGAGCATGATTCAAGGGGGATTTACTGCTGGGAGCACTACATCCGAGGCAAGCTGCGCAGCAGTCAGACTGTGCTGCAATATCCTAGTTGAGAGGTTATCTCCTCTTAAGGAAAGTTTGCAGAGGCAAATGGGATCTGTCACATGGGAAATGCTTATTGCTCAGGTATCTATTTGGATTTTACTGTTTATTTATCTGGTAATGATCAGAAGACTTGTACAAGTTATCCTTCTAACTTATGGAGTGACGAGTCTCAATCATAGCACATGTTCACTAGTACTTAGGCTGTGGAATTTATTTTTGGTTTATATTTCCGAACTCATCCTGCTTTTTGACTATGTGTTGTTCTTCAGGTGCTTGAAAAGAACTACACGAGAAATTTTCAATCCCTGACCAAATCTGAAAACTGAATATGATGCGTCTTTTTCCATCTCTCATGCAGGGCTACTTGCAATCTGTTAACTTATCAGCAAGTTCATATTATGTCCCCGATATTTCTTCTATGCGATACATAAATTATGGCGCAGCAGTGAGTGAGGCAAGTCTTTCTGACTGGCATTGTTTCATTGCCACATTTTGCTAAATTCTTTCTATCAAAGCTATGTCCATAAATGGGTGGCTAGAATTATCTTATCAAAAATAGTTTATTTTCTGAATTAGTCACATCTATCTCATCACAGGTAGAGGTAAATCTTCTGACTGGGGAAACCACAATTTTGCGAGTCGATATTATCTATGACTGTGGGCAAAGTCTTAACCCTGCTGTGGATCTAGGACAGGTGAGCTCGATGTCATATGCATAATTTAGATAAGCATTCCAGTGATATCTCCTCGGAAGTAGAAGTGTTATGGCAGGATGATTTCATACCCTTATTCTGTGTAAAACAAGTATCAGTCCACAATCTATATGTCGTTGCAGCAAGTATAAAAGATTTTACTGCAAGAAGAACTCTTGCAGAACTGCCACAAGATTTCGACCCTGGGTGAACTTTTTGTTTCATTCACCGGTATGCGCGATTGAGGTATTTAATATAAACTGGTTCTGGTTGGTTCTTGCAGATTGAAGGAGCTTTTGTACAAGGAATCGGGTTTTTCATGCTTGAAGAGTACCTGACAAATTCAGATGGATTAGTGATCTCTGAAGGTACATGGACGTACAAGATTCCCACATTGGACACCATACCAAAACAGTTCAATGTTGAAGTAATGAACAGTGGACACCACAAAGATCGTGTTCTCTCTTCAAAAGGTAATGTCTTTTCCATCAAGTGAACTTCTTTGATATATGGTAGCACCAGCCTAGAATATCTCTAGGTAACTCAAATACAACTCTTGCTGAAAAATAGTTGAAAGAAGTCAATAAGTTCAGAATATTAATTTGTTTTCTGGTTTGACTGCGTTGGAGTTGAAGTGGGAAAACAAGTATATATTGCCATATATATTACTGGGATAATGACAATAACCTTCCATGCGTTTATACACCATGTGTTTTTAAAAATGCTAAGCTTATTCCTCGTGTTTTCTAATCACACAGTTTATTGCCGGATTTTGTCAAAATTAACTATGTGAAAAGACTTTTTGCCTTGTATAAAAGAAACCATGCATTTAATTTTGAGCACAACAACTTTGTCTGGTATCGGAAAAATAAAACTTTCCAAAAATAGAAAAAAAAATATTAATTACCCCAGAAATGCCAAAAAAATGGATGATCAAAGTTAGTGTCTTCGGGGTTTCTCTCAGAGAACAATCATTTCTTCTATTGAGGGAATTGTATGTTTTTGTTTAGTTAATTTTGACTAAAATTTTTGAAAACACAAGGTATATCTTGCATACCAATTGAATACAAGTAAGGTTTTTGTTAATTATCCTTAGATTAAACGAGAAAACCAAATAATGTTGTAGCTATAGCATTACAAGTGAACAACTCAGTAAGAGTTCCCTTGGTACTAGTATATTATATTTGATGGATCTCTGTCAAGAAGCAAAAACTGAAACATGTTGTTGTACAGCTTCTGGTGAGCCGCCATTGCTGCTAGCAAGTTCCGTTCATTGTGCTACAAGGGCGGCCATCAAAGAAGCAAGAAAACAGCTTCATTCGTGGAGCAGTGTCGACGAATCGAATTCGATGTTCAAATTGGATGTTCCTGCTACTATGCCGGTTGTAAAGGAGCTTTGTGGGCTAGACATGGTGGAGAAGTACTTGGAATGGACTATAGGCAGAAAGTGAAAAGATTCTTAGACTGGAAGGGATAAAAGAGAAACTGCAGATGAATGTTTATACACAGTTCAAACCGTACACGTCTTGAAAATCAAGCTTCAACAATTACTTAATAAAATTTATTTGATCACTAGTTCTGCTTTATATATAAAAAAGGTACTATAAACAAACGTAGTGGCCGTTCTTGTAAAATGTGATATCTAAACTATCTTAGAACCGTCAAAAGCATTACAGGAAAATAATAAAGTTATATTCTTAATCTTAGCAATAATAATAATAATAATGATAATAAAGTTATATCTTTCCAAGTGAATACAGTTTCCCTTTACGCTAACAATATTCTTAAGAGATGTCATTTGTATTATGGATTGTTTTATATAATTTATGCAATAAGAATAGAAAAGCAGTGATTAACCAAAATTAATACTTAATCAAGAAAAACAGTAGTAAGTATTACGAGTTTTATTGCTTAATTAATTTCACTATTATTTGCTTGTTTCGAAAGTAATTACTTTTTCATTGAATGTCTGTACGTAAAGATTCTTTATGCAAACTTATATGTAATGATTTTTTTTAACTAATAAATTATACAGTAATATGACCAACCAATTGCAATCAAGTACTCAATTATACAGAAATTTTTGGACTACTCAGTATCGTCTGATAGACATGTTCAAAGTCCTTAACATAGTACATTATTATTTTCCAGGTGAATAATAACAATGCGTTCCAATTAAAAGTTTGTTGTGTCTAATCTGAAGCATGGGAATAGCTGAATCCCCTCCTAAGGGGATTTTGCGCATGCACTGGATAAAAGGATATCTAATCCTAATCTTTTAAAAATTTTAGCAAACACAGTATTAAAATTTTATCCTATCCAATTCTCCATAATCGGGCGCTGAATACAGACCCTTTGTGTTTTAAGTTCATTAGCTGCAAGACAAGCAAGGATATTGTTGTAAAAGCGTCCAAGGGAGTGCAGATTTGCTGTAATTGGTAACAAAATTTAGAGCATAGAAACAAAATGTAGGATGCAAAGAGTGAAAATCACTCATGCTCCATTTATTTTGAAAGTTCTGACTTGAATCTGGATCATGGTTCTTGGTTTGCTACAGTATTTTTCTCTCATAAAAAATTTAAATTTTAAAAATTAGAATCTTGTTATCGCCTTAAGGTAGAATATTTACTGAGAAATGGGAATATTTTAGCAAAGACATTAATTCACAGTTTAATTATGTTAAAACTGCATATATATATATATATATATTCATAGACATAGCTTTTTTTTTTTTTTTTGAAAGGAATATATTCATAGCCATTTGTGGTACATTTTTAGAAAAAAATACATGACACGATAATACTATCCAAAAATAGGGACGGGTCATTACCAAGAAAAAAATGATCACAATGCACAAGTATTAATGCTCAGATGGCTCTGGCTCTACTTTTTCTTAAAATTTCACTAGGAAAAATTAGTAGAGGTTGGTTGGAAAATGGTTTCCAATTTGAATTCTACTACGTCTCTCTTATAAAAAATTTCCGTCAATGAGTTCTCTCATAAAATTTATATTCTGGTTTAAACCATCTGTTTAATTTCATCTTCCAAACAGGCCCTAATTGTGGATATCAATTGCATCATCTTCAGCTCTTGAAACACCAAATTTTCCAAAAATCCAGGGATGCCAATGTGAGTCACTAATCTAGTTCTTTCAAGAATGATTAGCGTTTTCTTGAGCAAAAAATAATGGTTAGTACTGTTTCATTGGAAAAAGTCAACATATATAAAGGAAATGATGGATTGTAAAGCTCCTTACTAAAAATTTCGAGATGTTCCTTTCTTCTTATTTTTAGACATACTAGTTAAGCCACGTGCTAAATACGTGAGGAAATAACTTTATGAGTTGGGATCCCGCGTCAAAACATATAAATTTTTTAGAAATTAAGTCCATTAATTAGAGCAAGAGGAAAACAAATATTTCAAAAGATCACATCGAAAAAGAATCAAAGTTATATAAGCGTTCTGAAAAAAAAAAATTAAGTAAGAAGATATTTAAAAAGAATCAAAGTTATATAAGAGTTCTAAAAAAAAAAAAAAAAAACTTAAGTAAGAAGATATTTGAAAAGAATAATTTTAATTAAAAGAAAGTATTTCAAAAAAAATATTGTTAAAAATTGTGAAAGTATATTAGAGGAAAAAACAATATATATATATATATATATATATATTAGGCAAAAGAAAAAAAAAGAAAAATTTTAAAAAAGGAAAAAATAAAAATATACTATCTAGGAGATTTAAAAGAAGAAGAAGAAGAAGAAGAAGCAACAAGAAACCAAAAGTGAAATAAAGTGAAATGAATAGAAAGGGTAAAAAAAAACAAAAACAAAACATGAAGGAGTAAAATTAGAGATTGATACATGGCCAAAAGAGAAGTAATTTCTTTGACTCTTTTATGTATGTATGTTTAGACAAAAGAAAAATTAAAAAATGAAAAAAGGGAAAAAAATAAAAATAAAGTGTATAGGAGATTTAGGGGGAAAAAAAGAAAAAGAAGAAGCAACAAGAAACCAAAAGTGAAAAGAATAGAAAAAGTAAAAAACAAAAAAACAAAAAAAACAAAAAAAAAAAAGAAAACATGAAGGAGTAAATTAGAGGTTGACATATGGCCAAAAGAGAAACAACTTTTTTAGCTCTTTTATGTATGTTTAGGTAAAAGAAAAAAAAAGAAAGTTTAAAAAAGAAAAAGAGGAAAAAATAAAAAAAAATTATATAGGAGATTTAAAAAGAAGAAGAAGAAGAAGAAGAAACTAAAATTACCAAAAAAAAAAAAAAACAACAACAACAAAAACAAAAAAATAAAACATGAAGAAGAAAATTAGAGGGTGACACATGGCCAAAAGAGAAGCAACTTCTTTGACTCTTTTATATATGTTTAGATTAGATTAAATGAGTAGTAGTTTCAAGTTCATGTTGATTGCTTTCTTTGTTTTTTTTTTTTTCCCTTGTAAGGAGTCATGAATGCTTCTCGTCCTGTAAATTTTTTTCAAGTTGTTCCCTGATTAAGAGAGTTGCATTTCCTATTAAAAAAAAAAAAGATGTCTTCGGTAGGCCGTCCTACTGGTAAGACCAATTTTCTGACTGTTGGATCTGATTAAAATAAAATGAGATTAAAAACATATGCAGAATAAATAGTTTGTGATGCAAATCTAACGGTTGAAAATGACTAGAAAAAAAATGAAACTACCCGTAATTTTATTTTTCTGGGCTTACGGTAGAAACTCTAAAAAAAAAAAAACGAAAATAAGAGATACTGGGTTCTGTCAAACCTAACAATAGCTCATTTGATACGAGGAACATTGGGTAGAAATTGAAGTAGAAATCGAAATGAACGATTGTACCTAATAAGGGGGAAAAAAGAGACAGTTCGAATTCACAAATGGTGCTATATGTATTCCACAAATAGTGCGTCAATTAACAACCTTTTTTTCTATTTTTCACACACCCTGTTTTAATATTACTAAATTATCCATTAATAAAATTACTTATAATAATGTTTAAAAAAAAAATTACTCATTACACACCCTGCCATTTAAAATACATATTGCCTTCTAAAAATGATTGTCGCCTACTTTTTCAAAGAAATAGTGATGGATTCCAAAGTAAAAAAGCTTCTCCACAAAAAGGAATACTTGTTTTTTCATTCAATATTCTTTAATGGTTGTACCATTAGTTTTGAAAAATTTGTTGGCCCGTTCACTCCACCGATTCGAGTTTAGAATTTAAGTTTTGTTACAGTAAAAAGTTCTCATAAATAATCACATTTAACTTTTTTATTACAGTAAAAAGTTATCATATAAAATCATATCTCAACTCAAATTATAAATTTAAATCAGCGAAGTGAACGAGTAATTTTTTGAGAGAGAGTTTTTTCCTTTCAGTTTATTATTGCTGATCATGTACTAAGAGATCATAACTCGGTACGTTTTTACTGATTGTATCGGCTCGAGTATAATTGATTAATCTACTAGTGTGATTGTCGGTAATTTCTGATCAAAGTGAAAGAAATCATGGAATTAATAATGGGCTGCATAGTTCTTGCATCCCTAATATATAACCACCTATATTTCCAAGTTCTTTCGGAAAAAAAATAATTCTCTTCCATATTTTATTAGGAATTGATTATAAATAAAAAGCAATTTACTCGTTTGCTATAATACAAAATACAAGGGCATCGTGATATTCCCTTCAGAAAAGAAAATAAATAAATAAAAAAGTTGACGGCAAACATCATATATATATATATATATATGAAACCAATATTCATATGGCCAGTTAACGGCAACATAATGTTCTTATTAACTATATTTCTTCCGAAAATATACACACTTAAATTTCATATATATATATAATATATAACTAAAAAAAGATAAGATTTATTAGTAGATGGACTGAAAAAGAAAAAAAGAAAAAATAGTATAATTTAATTATATGAATTTTTTTAAAAAATTTTAAGACGAGTGTAACAAGTAGACTGTGAGTGGTTTAAGAATATGTGTGTGAAAGTAGATTTGAAGTGATTTAGTTGTAATGACTTTTTTGAAATTTTAAGATTAACATAATAAGTAAAATGGGTTGTGGTTTAAAAAAGTATGTATAAAAAATAAGAAAAAAAAGATATCAATAGACGCACCTTTCTACAAATTATGAAATTTGGTGCTCGGTATGTATGCAGTGTTGTATTCTGATCATAGAGAATATTAAACTACTAAAATCTTTCACTCATAACACTCATGCGCGCAGTATGGAATTAAACTAGTACTCGTATTTAGTGCTGGAACTTCGGGTTGGCGGCATGGCCCGAAGCCTAAATTTTTCGGGCTCGAGCGGGCTGGCCCATATGTTGGCTTGTTCAAAGTTTAAATTCGGGCTCGGGCTCAGGCAGCCCGAATTTTGTCACCACGCCGGAGCCTGTCGCCGTGTAGCCACCTCCAACCGCCGGAGTTTTTTTTGAATTCTTCCGGCCAAGCCCGAAGCCCGACCCGCCCGAGCCTGAAATGCCCTAAAAAAGTTCAAAAAAATGACCGTTGTGCCCAACCCGAAAACCCGAAAGCCCGAGAAGCCCGACTTGCCCAAACTGCCCGAAAACCCATCCAACGGCTACTTTTTTGCCCGTTGCCACCCAAACCCGGTCCGCCGAAACCCTACTAGCCGTTGCACCTCCGAAAATTTGAAAAAAAATCAATTTTTTAACCAAAAAATTTTCCTATAAATACTCCCCATCCTCAACACATTTTTCTCACTCAAACTCTCTCAATCCCTCTCAATTTCTCTCAATCTCTCTCGATCTCTCAAATCTCTATCAAAATTTTTCTAAAAACTATCACATTATTCTAAAGCTCTCTCTCTCAAATCGCTCTTATTTTTTTATAATAGATCCTTTTGGTTACAGTGGTATTCCCGTTGATGCCCAACACAACATGGAAAGTGGGCGTGGTGAAGCGGCGAGTGCTAGTGCGACTGCGTCTGCAAGTGTTGCAACCTCTAGGAGGAAATGCAAGCGCACCTCGACAGTTTGGGATCACTTCGACATAATTGATGAGATCGACAATGAAGGTAACACTAAACATATAGCTCAGTATAAATATTATTTATCTAAATTACAAAGTGACACTATTTACGACACCACACACTTGAGAAGACACTCTGAAAAGTGTCTTCAAAAGCTTAGCCAATCCGGGGGATCCGAACTTAGCCAAACACAATTATCTTTTGATCGCGCAACCGGTGGTCTAACCACTTAAAAATACGATCCGCAAGTAGATCGTATGGAAGTTGCACGAATGATAGCTGCTTTAGATCAACCACTTAGTTTTGTAGAGCATCCTAATTGGCAACGATATATTAAGGTTGTACATAATCCTAATACACAATTCACTTCAAAAACTACTCTTAGGAAAGATTTATTAAAATTATTTAAAAAAGAAAAAGAAGCATTAATAAACCTTTTACACTCGACTAGCGGGTG
>NW_010361498.1:23263-98593 GCF_000414095.1 Morus notabilis | reverse complement strand
TAAGAGATAAAGTAATGGCTATAACATTAGATAATGCTAGTGCCAGTACAAAAGCAATTGAGTTATTTGAAAATGATTTAAGTTTATTCGGTGATGGTACAATTTTCCACCAACGTTGTGCATGTCACGTAATCAATTTAATAGTTAAATCCGGTTTAAAAGAAATAGGTAATCACATTACAAAAATTAGAGATAGTCTTGCATGGATTCAAGGTAGTAACCAGACAAGAAGATTGGTTTAGGTTCTTACAAGCATTAAATATACCTCCTAGAGCATTAGCATTAGATATGCCTATAAGATGAAATTCAACTTACATTATCCTTCAACAATGCATCCCCTATAAGGATGCCATAACAAACTATATGTGTGTAAAATTAGGCATACGACATATAGACGAATTTGATTGGCAAATTGCCGAAGTTTTGTATCAATTTTTAGGTAGGTTTCATGAAGTTACTCTAAAACTTAGTGGAACATACTACCCAACATCACCTTTAGCTTTAGGTGAACTTTTAAGAATTAGTATTTTATTTAACGAATATAGGGAGGACCCAATCTTAGGAGTTCCTATTCATTTTATGGAAAAAAATTTAAAAAATATTGGTCTAAGTTGCCTTTGTTGTATGGTTTAGGTACTATTTTTGATCCTAAATTAAAATTAGAAGGTTTAGAAAGTGGTTTAGAAAACTTAGGTGAATTTTTAGGCATCAATTGTAAGGACCAATATCCAATAATAAAGGAAAAAATATATTCGATCTATAGTAAATATGATATTAGGTTTAGAGTACCTACTAGAGTACCGGAACCGCAATAATAAGACGAAAACCCGCATTCATTCTTGAATGTTTTCGGGTTGAAGAAGAAAAAGAAGACAACTCAAACAGAAGCTGCGAGTGAATCTTCATCAACAAGTGGCAGTGGCAGTGGCGGCGGCAACTTCAATGAGCTTATGGCATACCTCAGTGAAGGCTTAGTAGTCGACAGTACGGCATAATCGTTTGACTTAGTTCAATGGAGGAGGGCACGGGCATTAACTTGGCCAATCCTAACTCGATTGACAATGGATATATTTTCGATCCTAGTCTCCACTATTTCATCCGAACAAGCCTTCAGTACGACAGGAAGAATACTTTAGGAATGCTGGAATGCATTACAAAGGGATATTGTTGAAGCCTTAGTTTGCATTAAAGATTGGAATCGGGCCGATCAACGTCTACAGGATACAATTTCACCGGCAAGCCAAGAATGAATCAATGAATTTAATCGATTAACATTTAATTTTGAAGACGATCCTTCAGCTTCAAATTAAATTGTAAATTTGTAATTTGTAAATATGTATTTACTTTGGACATTGTATTTGTAATTGTATAACTTTGTAAGTTTGTAAAATTTATAATTCGTCACAAAATGATTGCACTCTTTTTTCCTTGCCAAGTTTTTATCCCAATTAGGTTTTTCTTGGTAAGGTTTTTAACGAGA
This sequence comes from Morus notabilis, assembly GCF_000414095.1. Lineage (NCBI taxonomy): Eukaryota > Viridiplantae > Streptophyta > Magnoliopsida > Rosales > Moraceae > Morus > Morus notabilis. The sequence goes on along the minus strand of NW_010361498.1, from coordinate 97,113 downwards.
CAATCATGAATTACAAAATTAAAAATTAATAAAGAAATAATTTTTTTATATAGTTCGTATGTTCATTTCAAATTTCAAATTGTAATATATATATATATATATATAAATTTTAGCCCAAAATAACTTAATATTAAAAAAAATTTTAAAAAAATTCAGGCTCTTCGGGCGGGCTCGAGCTGCCTAATACAAGCCTGCGGTTCAAAGTGAAATTCGGGCTCGGGCAAAAATTCAGTTTTTTTGGGCGGTCGTGGGCTTAGAAAGAGAAAAAAAAAGAGCAATATAAACATTCAAGAACACCTTTTTCTTTTAAAGAAAAAAAAGGTGAAACTAAATGCATAATTAATAATTTAAGCAGTTAGAAAACACCATACACATTTTTTTTATTGTCTCCCCACGTTATAAAATACATACACAGTTCTACTCTTTTCCTTTTTTCCCTAAATAGATTGTTTACCTTTTGTTTGTAGGATAAATTAAATCAAATTAAACATGAGCACACACAAATATATATATATATATATATATATCATTTCATCTTTTTAGTGAATCGTGTTCTTTTATAATTAAAATCTTGTTAGTTACTTTTACGAGGAGTTATTATCTACGTCCGCCTTTATGATAGAATCAGTCGGAGGTTTGAGAGACAATGATCTATCCTGTGAGAGACAATCAGTTAATCTCAATCTTTAGTGGGTTTTCTTTTCAAAACACACCGGTAGAGGTTAATCTCAGCGAGTAATAGTCTCAATCTTGACTGATAATAAGTAAGTAGAAATCTCACTTATAGTATGAACAAGTTTAAAAATAGAATGTTATACATGTTTTATGTACATGTTTATGCTTAAAGTTATAATATGTTATGCTATGACATATCGCATGCTCACTATTAAGATCTATATGACTAACAAAAACATTTAAAAGTGTCGTACCAACCTCTCGACTTAGGAGAGGATTTAAGGCATGAGGAGGCAATTATTCAGTACCTAAGGAGGTAAATTACGGTTACTGTAAACCCTCTCTACCTGATCATGCACACATCTCAGTGTGTACACTCGGGCCCACATGAATAATAAAATAGGTTCATAAAAGAGCATAATTAGTACATGCATTACTGATATACTTTAAGTATTCTGTTTTAATTAGCGAGACTATAGGAAACTTTAAGTACTCTGTTTTAATTAGCGAGACTTAGTTCCTATTTACTGAGTATAAACTCACCCCTATGATGTATTTATATTGTAGGAAGACAACCAATGAAAGTTTAATGATGGGTTGTGCGCAACGATAGGCGAGCTGTGTAGAGAATGAGAAATGGATACCGCTCGCATTTTAATTCTGCAATATGTTTTGTTATGATAAAATTTTTAATTGTATATATGCAATATGGTTTTAAGAAGACTGAAACTTCTTATATAATTTAAAAATTAATATATGTTAATTTAATATTAAAGTTAAGTTTATTTTTCTTCATTATATGATATATAAATAAAAAAAATATTCGCAAATTCAGTTTAATTAATTGAAGTATTTTAAGCGATTACATGCTAGTAAGTTTAAGAGACGGCTTCTTAGTTAGGGTCGTCACATTAAATGTCAATTTCCGTTAAAAATTTAACGGATTGACCATTTTGTTAACATTTTATTGTTCAGGGGAACAGATGTTATGTTTTAAGGGTCGGAGGACAAAGTGTTACGAGGTATAATTCGAGAGAAATTTTTGTAATTAATCCTAATTTTAATTCCTCTTAAATCTTGACATATTTCTCTCAATCTCCCCTAATAATTTCAGGAGTTAGGAAACACCATACATCTTTTTTTTTCTTAAATTTTATTTTCTACCACGTCATAAAATACATACACAGTTTTATTCTTTTCCTTTTTTTCCCTAAATAGATTGTTTACCTTTCGTTTGTAGGATAAATTAAATCAAATTACAAATGTGCGCACACTAATATATATATATATATATATGACTGTACAAAAAAATCATAAAACTGAAATCGACCGAAGAATCGACCGCTCAAAACCGAAAACGACGGTGCCAGGTGGAACTGAACACAATCGGTTCGGTGAACCGACTGACTTTATCAAAAGTCGGTTCGGTTTCGGTTTTGCGTGTAGAGAGTCGGTTAAAAACCGAACCGACCGAGATGGGATTTTTTTTTTTTAAGTTTATGTTGTCGTTTTGCACTCTATATTGTCGTTTTTTTTTTAACTTGTGTTTGGGCAATTATCAATTTTGATGTTGTGCTTTGTATTCATTTATTTTGATTACGTGTTTGCAACTTTGCATTGAAAGAAAGTTTTACATTTTTTCGTACTTGCGGGTCAAAAATGCAACTAAAGATGCTAGTAACCTGATGGTTAACTGAGGTCATCTTCTTGATTACTAAAACTGAAAACCGACCAAAACCGACCGAAACCGAACCGAAACCTGATGGTTAACTTAGGAATGTTGATATTCTTGATGTAGCTCCTGGGGGAGTGTTGATATTTATTGGAGTTCAGTAATCGTTATCGATAATATATCAATGATAAACGAGAGTTAGTTATATAAACTACATCTGATTAACTCTAGTGATAAACTATATATAGTGTGGGAAATCAAAGAATGAATAATTTTCATTAATTCACAATTTGTACAACAACGACTACTACTACACAGAGATACCCTAAAAAATTAAAAACGAAACGAACTGTCCTATACCAGATCCCTTGAAACAAAGAATTTGCATAACTGATCATTTCCTAATTCCTAGGATTACAAACTCTACAGTTTCCCTTTCACAGCTTTCCTTCCTAAAATAGTTAAGCCACTAATAACGTGTTTTCCAACATGTGGTTTGGCATCAACTTTTGTCTTCTTATTCTTTTGAAAGTAGTATGTTTCGAACTTTCTCACGAAAGTAATATTTATCAAATTCACCTGACTTAGTTTCCATTTCTATTGTAGAGTAGTCAGCTTTGTTGTACATATGTAGAGCTCGTTTAATTTGTTGATTCGAGTTTTTAATTTGAATTGAGATGTAACTTTATGTGAAAGTTTTTTTACTGTAATAAAAAAGTTAAATGTGACTGTTTCTGAGAGTTTTTTTACTATAACAAAACTTAAATTATAAACTCAAATCGGTGAAATAAACGAGATCATAGCTGTGATACACGACTAATCTCAGTGAAAGTCAGCGGAGGAAGTTACGTTGGCTCATGTTTTATGCAACTTTTTGTACCATTTATCTCGGTGAACCTTTCAGCAACAGATAAGACCACAATAACATAAAATTCACAAATAAATGTTTTGTTTTAAAGCAAGCATGTATTAAACACGACAATCTAAAACAAAACAATAAAAATGAATTAGTATTAAAAAAAATTAGAGAAAAATGAATAACCATCTAACAGAAAGTGGATAGAAACATGAATGCTGGCAGAAAAAACAACAAAATAACGGGCAAATGGATAAAAAAAATGAAGTTGTTTTCAGTTAGAAGCAATGTAAAAAGTTACACGATTGACCTGCTTTTAACTTGTCCATCCCTGCCATACCATAAAAGGCACCAACCTAAGCAGTCGATTTAGGTATCTTGTACTGTTTCTTGAGGAATTGAGAGGCCTCAGGATCAGTCCTGTGACACAATATTCTCACTAGCGTCTTCGAATCGGCTCCTAGTTTGCTTCGGGTGCCCTGCATTTCCAGGCTACCAGCAGATTTCAAGTCCTCGATCAGTTCCCGAGTCTGTGAGATTGAAATAAATATAAAAAGTCAGATACCCTGGGTAAATGTACCTTGAAACGATTTCTAGGTGAGCTAATAAATATAGTCTTAATCTTTGGTAGCAGTCAAAAGCTCGTTACTAATCCTTTCTTTCTTTTCATGATCTTTCTTGACAAATTAAAAATTTCTCCTCAAAAAAAAAAAAAAAAAGGATAGGATAAATTCAGGGAATAAGTAGTCTCTCTTCCCTGAATCAAATAAAAGGCACAATGTTTTATTAAGTTGGTAAATAGAAGTAAATTCAAAACATGTTAATAAATTTGGACTTACCGGATTTATCCCATTACCACATTTGGTCAATCTCGAATTTATCCAAATTTACTCCATGAAATTTGATAAATCCAAGATTTACCGAATTTACTTCCATGAATCCCCAAATTTTACATATTTTTATATTTTTTTTAGTTCTTTAGTTAATCAACTTATGTTTAAACCTTACAATCTTCTTTAACAATTAAAAATTTAAGATTTTCCTTTCTTTCTTTTCTTTTTTTTTTTATTTAAAGAAAGTAAATAAGCTATTTACTACCATAAAGGTTTAAAACCAGACTGCTTTTTTTTTTTTTTTTTTCCGAACCAGTTTCGTATTCAGGGTAATCCCCAGCACCAGCAATGCAAGAGTGAGAAGCATGGTAGTTAATTGCTCATATAGACATTTTTCTTCCAGTAAAATTCAGTAAGGGTAAAAAACTCAACTCCCAAAGAATTTCTTTTTCCTTCAACTTTTGAGTATTTAAATGCAGTAAAGACAGGAAACTAACCTCATATCCATGCAACTTTACAACATGCCGGACACGTGCCACCTGGTTTTCGACGACTCCTCGAGGAAGACCATCTCCTCCAGAAATAAAAAACTCCTACGAAGTATGCTCACAATGAAGTCCATTTGATAAAAACTATGGGTCTTGCCAATTTTACAAAAATTTGGTACATTTTATACAAAGTTTGGAAAACATTGACAAGGTTTAACTGCAAGGATATTCGCCTTTTTAGTGGATTCCTTGTAACATGCGTGAGAGTGTCCACATCAGGGCAAAACGAAATTCAAACACGTCATTATTGAACAAATCACAAATTTACTTTCAACATTGTTGTCCATTCAAAGATCATACTGAAAATACCTTTAAGACCTCTAGATCTTCTTCAAAAAGTTTCTGGTCGCCTTTAGAGAAAAGTCTTAATGGGCCTCCATCCAATAGTACACGGAGTAAGCCATCCTAGGAAGAAAACACTTCAAACAACTTTAAAACTGAAACTTTTCTGATTATATTTGTCTGAAGAAGCAAATTAGGGCACATACCAGTGCTGCTTGAAGGAGACTTGTCACTATGTGGTCACGAAGTGGCTCTACAATCATATTGCATAGTTGACTAAGTTCCTGACGACAAAAATATTACATAGTTGAATAAGTCCTTATAGTAGTTGTTGATAGAATATTTCAGTCTAGTTAAAATTTTGGAGAACAATGAATGCATACATTATACATAGACACACCAACTTAACAAAATGGAAACTTGGATTAGACAAACGTCTGTCGAGTTATTAAGCCAACAAAATCATGCTGAGATATGATGCCACAAGGTGTTCTTTTTACCCTGAATATCCACAGTTTACCCCATGCACTTTCCTTGTATTTAACGTAGACATACACAGGCTTACTGACTATTTTCTACTTGCTATCTTAGATTAAACAAAGAAATAATTAAACAAATATATAAATGCTCGAAAGTAATATGTGCTTTGAGCTCTCTATATCAGGGAAAACTCTAATTTGGAGCTGAAGAAAATCCCCAAGACGATTTATTTTTACCTAATGTTACTATTACATGTGCACGTAACTAAAATAAAAGGGGCAATTCCAGGGCAAACTTGCTGCGCTTTGTCTTGAAAATCAACAGAGAGAAAGAAGACTAACATGGAAGAAACAAACATCCCACACGCAATATAGGAGGTAAGGGACAAAACCACACAGCACATGCAACCAGTATTAGAAATGGAAGGAAAATAAAAAATTTGGAAACAATCCCTCAAACAACTCTAACAATATTACAACAAACTCTTTTGTGCTTAGAAAAAAGTCAATAATAATAAAAAAAAATCAAACCGTATCAAGTGGTTCGATTACTGCTTCGAACCGAGATTGGGAAACACTGGGTTTATATAAATTGTTGATGAATGGCTCCCTTAAATCCCAAAAGACAATTTTAGTTCCTGCAACATATAGTTGGCAAATAATCAGCGACTAAATTTGTTTCTCAAAAAAGTAGACATCACAAGCAAGCGCAGACTGTTACCAGTGAACTCGCAGATACGATCAATAGCAGCATTTATATCTTTTCTACTCCCATCAAATGTACCATTCTGTGCAAAGCTTTTGGATTTCTCTATAAAAGAAAGCATTAAAAAGTTGTCCAGTGAGGTAGGGATAAAGCAAAAGAAAACATTATAAAGAATAACTGAACATACTTTCCCAGAATAACAAAAAATAACGAGGCTTGCAATTACTAATTATCAATAACAGAACAATTCATTAGTTTCATTTGCTTTTTATACGGAAGATTAAGAAATTCTTACTGCGGCAACATGTCATATAGATTGAATAATATGAAGGTATACACCTTAAATTAATGAAATGGATAGGTACTAAGGAACCAAAAAAAAAACAAAAAAAAAAACCGAAGATACTTACTTACAAACTTCTCGCTGGGCTTTTTCCTTGTCCATCTCTCCCAAATGCTATCTTCCAACTTATTCAGCTGACTAATTGCATACTGTGGGTAACACAATTTTCAGAGTGGTTTCTACTTTTACAATGAAAAGAAGAGTGAAAAAAAATAAATAAATAAAATAATAATAATAATAATAATAATAATAATAGTTATTAATAATAATAATAAAACAGAGTAGCTTTATATCTATGCAGCTAAAGTTTTAGTTATACAATTAATGCAATAAGACGGAGAGGTTTTTATGATTCAGTTTCTCTTAAACTGTCATGTACTTAGGAATCAGGGGCTTAATTTTTTGTTTCGTTAAGACGCTAAACCCTGCTCCACCTTGAAGTTTCTTCAAGGTGCATGGTACCAATGTGTGGAGAATGCCGTAATGTTGAATAGGCAGAATGTTGTGTAACATGATGAGCATGCAGCGTAAATGTACATTTCCAAAAGAAGAAAAAAAAAAGAGGGGAAAAAAAAAGAGAAGAAAAAATCTACTTCCGCAAACTCTCTATGTAGCCACCAAATCCTTACTTTCATTGACAACAGATGTCTAAAGAGATTAAGAAGACCAGTTTGAGATTAAAATAGACTCTCTAACATCTAGGCAGAATAAAATGATTTCACTGGGTTGACTGCTAAAATTCCCTTTTTTTTTTTTTTAAGTATAATGTCCACAAGAAGAAAATCTTAGCATAAAAAAAAAAAAAAAAAAAAAAAAAAAACCTAATCGTATAAAACCTTAGTGACAAAAATTATTCTCTTTACCCAAACAAAAACGAAACTAAGAATCCGATATTTATATATTAGCTTGAACTCACATAGAGTGTGTTTGACTGAATGCAAAGTGTTGGAGTTGTTAGGACATTAATTTCAATTGACTTTCTCTCATCAGGCAATCTAGGGTCAAATAGTTCCTTCTTTACAAAAGCCTTGATTCCAGAATCCTTCCGGTATCGTGTGAGAATTGGCACAGGAGGAATCAAATCTTCCTTGCTAGCTGCATAACAAGAATAACTCTTCAGTGTCAATGGGGATAGAAAAGTGGTATATGATAAAAAAGATAGAAAGATTTGATCAACCAGTCACAAACGATTTGATCAACCACAGACCATGCAAAAAAGTAAATCCAAATGTCAACAAAAGAGAAAAAAAAAATAGAAACCAAAACTGTTGAGAAATCAGCCCCTGATTTCAAAGACAGAAAGGAGCGACAAGCGCCAATATTTGGTAAACATTAGTGAAACTGTGAAAGTTAAACAAAAGAATGTTTGTTGCAGGCAAAGTGTAATAACTGAAGCACATTAACTTGGAGGCAAATTACTAAAGCAAGCAGAAATTATAAACGAATGAGCTAATAATTCCTCCATAGGATGTCCTCACCCAACTTGTCGACAACATGATTTGCATAAACTTGAAATGCATTGTCGATGCCACGAAATAAGCTGCTCAGTTCAGAAGATCGCATTGGAACTTTAAGAGCAAAAAATTGATCAACAGTCTGCAGTAGAACATATACAGAACAAAAAGACATAGGATTTAATCAATAATCTGTTAAACAATACCAGAGGCACAATACGATACATACATAAATATAACAGCAATAGTTGCTTCCAAAAATTACAAGAATCTAAAAGCTTCCAAAATCTCTAATATTCAAGGAAGTTAAAAGTCCTATTTGCTTGAATACTTGCCAAACTTATCAAATGATCCATTTTGTTAAGGTCTGACCTTCAGTCAAATTTTAACCTTGTCTAGCATCACTATTTGTTAGTTGTCATCGGAAAATATTCCCCAATAAGACAATATTCCTCATTTTATAAGAGTAAGATGAGATATAAGTTCTACATATCTACCACGTGCAAAAAAAAAAAAAAAAAAAAAAATCATATGCAAAAGGAGATGGTTTGCACTTGATCTAATTGGTGAAGCTTGGGTTCTAATCAGTTGCTTTAAATTGAAGTATGATCTACAAAGAGAAAATTGAAGTTTGAAGACAGATACAAATTACTATTTCAGATCAAATATTTTGCTCCTAAATAAGTTTTTTTAATAGATGTGTTTGAACAGAGTTTTAAATACGGGAACATCAAAATGCCTGGGTAATCATGGCCACTAGCCATAAAATATAATTTCAATTTCGTCTAAGGAATTTCCGTTTCTTGCTTTTTGCCTTTGTCCCTGGGGTTATGGGTTTCTCTCATGAATTGACATACACGTAGTATTGCCAAGAGGGATATATAATAGGCAGAATGACAGTTAATTTCTATGTTCTACACGTAATAAGACTTCTCTAAACCATAACTAATTAAAAATGTTTACTATAAACGATTCTAACCAGTATCAGTTTAGCAATTTGCTTTTTAGTACATATAATGCCTTCCTATGATAATTAATGCCAGCACGACCAATAATCATACCAAGAAAGAATATGATACTAAAAGAGTCGGATCTTATAAATTGTTATTTACTATTAAGAGTTAAAATTTAGTGCTTTTCTGCCTCCTCATAGGTTTAGCTTTTGGGAGAAAGCGTAAACTGATATTCATATTGTACCTCCTCGACAATCCTGTATACTTCAACAATTGAACTTCCATGCCTTTGTTGAGGCGATATTGGGTCCCACCGCTGTTCAAAACCATATAAAACAAATAAATGGTGAGAAGAGTTTCCACAAACAGTTATTCTCTAAAAAAAAAAACACAAAAAAAAGGAAAAAAGACAACTATTGCCTCATGTACAGAAAGATTTTTTTTTTAAAAAAAAAAAAAACACCCTAACGAGAGAGCCTAAAGAAAACCATCCCCAATTCAACAAAAGAAAAAATATCTTACTAGAGCCCAAACGCCCAAATTTCTCCAAAAATCATACACAATGCTTACAGGGCACCCACTTAAGACCTGGCTCAGTGAATCTGGCCACCTCATAATTCATACCATTAACAGCATAACACAAGAAGAATACTGTCAGTTTTACCTCCTGTGCAATTGCCCGTTCAACCCAACCTAAGATTCTTCCAAGCTGCGAATTTACCCAACGCAATACCAAAGTTCCAGACACAGATTCAATCTGAAAAAAAGGGCTTACAGTAAAGAGTATCATACACTATACGCATAAATGAAAGTTAATTGTAACATTATTGCCTTAAAGACAGATCCATTCTCAAAGTATGGATATTTAGAGTTTTTCAAGATCAGACAAGCGGATAAATAATAAGTAAAACACGGCCAACAAACTTTATACATGCACCAACAAGTGCACACATATTTCAGACTAGCGTGATTACTTAAAATGATTGTAGTATATGATAGAAATTATGCAAAGCAAGCCCATTTCAACATAAATAAGAGTATCATGCTGGACTTTAGAACACCTTGGCCCTTGGTGATAATCATGGACACAACCTCTTTGACTTTATTTAAATCGGCAGGGTGCATTGTCATGTTTCTTTTTGTTTTGTTTTGTTGTTTTCTTTAAATCTTTCTGCAGTTGCTTTCCTTTTTCGTAAGAGGATTCCTTATCCTCCTTTTGAACTTCTTTTTGAAAATCCATATTACTATATTTTCTTGCTTCTTATGAAAAAAATAAACATAAAAAAACACCATTAAAATATCCTGATAAAGATTGAAAGAGACCGTTTATTTGAAACCCCAAAAAGAAATATCTAGGGAAAATCCAAATATTACTTGATAAAGAGACAATCTCTTGCACAAGGCCGCTGCAGTTTCCTCTTGACATGCAGACGTAATAAGTGCAATGATATACTGCTCAAGGCTATCAGCTGCTGGAAATACAGACACTGCATCCTCGGTCAGATGTTCAGCACCATCGAGAAAAGGTTTCTGAGAAAGCATTTCAATCAAGATGCTATAATTCTAACCAAGGTAAAATGGACATATCAAAAGAAATGTGAATTGATCAGAAATTGAAATACACTAACCAACTTATTTCCATACAGCCTGTGGAGAAGCGAAGCTGATACAAAAGTTGCTTGTGGATTCCGTTGAGATAATATTGGCATAAACATGGTCGAATCTTTTTCCATAAGTTTTTTGCTCTCTTCTGCAAGCAATGCCAAAGGATGCTCATGCCTTGTGTCTAACTTATCCGGGGGGAAGAAGAAGATATTCATGCCTGTAGCCGCTGTGTGATGAAGAAGATTCAGCTTCAGTAGGCTTAGTTTAATCACAGAAGTCGCTATTTAATAATCTAGCCTGAGATTAAGCCATGGCTAGGCCACGTATCACTATATTTTCTGTGTTACTGACAAAAGCTTTTTGCTAACAAAAAGGAGCTTAAGAACCCCCTTTTTTTTTTTTGGATTGGCATGCTTTATGGTCTTTTCTTTTTTCATTTTATCTTTAAGGACCGCATGTCCTTTACGTATTCCCTTTTTATTTTCTTAATCAAACTTTAAGTGCACACACACATATCTTCATATATTCTTTTTTCCAAACAACGGTAACAAACATTTTTTAACTGCCTAACATGGACAAACATCATTTTTCCGATTTCTTCTAAAAGCTCCTCATAAAAAGACCTAAATAAGAATAAGTAGAATGTGTGTTTGCTCTCAATCTTCAGCAAGTAGAGGAAATCAAAACAACTCCCAAATATTATGCTCTCTTTTCTCTGTCCTCTCGTAGAAGCAGCAAGTAAGAATAAGAGAATATGTGTTTGCTCTCAATAGCAGGTAAAGGAACCAAGTTATCAGTTTGACTTTGTTCATATAATGCCAACTCAACCCAACTACTTTGAAGGAAAGGAAAGATAAAAACTGAATCCATCCAACTGGTGTTCACCCCAATGAACCGTGAAAACAAATCCCAAACACCATGCTCTCTCTCGCAAAAAAGAAAACCCTCGGCCATATGTATAAATTATAGTCCCTCCCCACCAAAAAAAAAAAAAAAAAAAAAAAAAGTCTAGGCATTTATGCAGCAAAAGCATCATGTCAAGAATTTTACCCATTCCATTAGCCAGAAAAATCCACAAGAATTCTTGATCAACTATAATTCTTACCCTTGCAAACGCATTCTTAATTGATGATGATATATATGATTCTATCTGATCTTTGTCTGCAATGGATGTAGACTGCGTCACTGCCTGTTTGGAACATGAAAATTGTGACTTCAAACCTTTTCCAGGATGTAAGACTTTTACATTGCAATGCTAAAGAAAATTCTAAAGAAAAAAAGCACTTTCTGACCAGCATAAAAATTTATCAGCAGAAGACGCTGAAAATCTTGAGAAAGCTACATTAACTGTAAAGTTTTAATAAATATGTTTAGCACTTAAATATGGTTTTTCCAAGTGTTTTAGTCATAGCAATGTTAATTGTTTTTACTCAAAGTGAAGTTTTTCAACATTTTTGGAGCCCAAATCTTATAACCTGCCTAAGGTAAGTCTAAATTAAGGTTTTTAGCGAATTTTTAACTGGTTTGAAACTAGAATATGATGTTTTTAAGTTGTTGTTCAATTTGACAAATTTGTGATATGTTTATGTTCTTGAAAATAGGTGTTTTGATGTTTCTTGAGAGAAAATGGTAAAAATGAAGAAATTGAAGATAGAGGTTGATTTGGTTGATGTTTCTACAATATGGAAGTCTGAAATACGTATTAGGGGCAGAATGAATGAAGTTTGCATTGTTTTTATGCATTTTATCGAGCTGCGTGCAAGGTGTTTCTGAAAATGTTTGACTAAAATTTCTAAAATTTCAGCAACAAGTTCGGAATTTGGGATGGGGATTCAAAGGGGTTTTCTTGTAACTCTTTCTATCAATCTTTGACGAAAAATCAAACGGTCCTGTTTTTGATTTAAATCAATTTGGAAAAATTGTGCCCCTTATAGAGTTAAGGTGTTTGCCTGGTTATTTTTTCATAGAAAGTTGAACACTTGTGATTTAGTGCAGAGAAAACGCCCTCATATAGCTTTGTCTCCTAGTTGGTGTATCATGTATAGGGTTAATTATGAAACGGTAGATCATCTATTCATCCATTGGGATCGGCTCGGAAATTGTGGTGGAAAGTTATGGGAGCAGCTGCTGCGCATTGGCCTTTCCCTTTTTGAAGTAATTCTATCCTGGTAGCGTTTTTCGGCTTTGGAAGAGATAAAAATGCCAAAACGATTTGGAGAGCTTTGATTTTAGCTGCTCTATAGGGCATCTGGTTGGAGAGAAATCAGAAAGCTTTTGAGGATAAGGAGATGTCATTGAAAGACTTGTTTGAAAAGGCAAAATTTCTAGCGTCCCTGTGGTCATCAACAGATTCTTCATTTAAAAATTTTCCCATTATCTTTGATTATGTTAAGTTGGGAAGACATTCTCAATATGATGGGATCATAGGATATGTTGTTTCTGTTTTGATTTTAAACTTTATTCGTTGATTTAATTTCCTTTCCTTTCTTCTTCGATGGAATCCTCTTCCACCCTAAGGCTTCTATTTTAATTATATTTACAAATGTTCCGCTTCCTCGGCTTCTAGCTCACTTTAAAAATTTTTATGATACAAGTGATGAGGATAATTATGTCAGAACCGCAAAAAGGCATGCCGAAACTCTTTTTGAAAACTGATGAATGAAGTTCACTTGCATACTAAGCTAAAGTTGAGGTAAGAAAACACTAGTTTATGAACTTTTTATGGGCTTTACAATAGGATTGTTATGCATAAAGACAGTTCCAGATAAGTCTAAAATGCTTGTAAATACTAGTTCTTCACATTTGTTAAACCGAACCATGATGAGGAGTTTGTAAATATTTTACGCTAATGTCTTATCATACAGCCATCTTAGCTTACTGTGTTTTTCCGATTATGAGATTTTAGTACTGCACAGCTTAGTGGCATTTTCTAGTTAAGTTCATTTGAAAGCTAAGCTAGTTTGGGGATGTTAAATTAACTGCTCTAATTACAAGTACAAAAAGTTGAAAAATTGTTCATAGGAGCATATGACATACTATTTCAGGTTCTTCCACAAGTAGCCTCCGAGAAATCATCGCAACTGCTACTATATTCTCCATCATTACCGAATCCTACAAGATATTAAGAAGTACATGACTGACCCGCATAACTAAAAATAACTATTCACATATAAAAACAAAAAAGAAGTGACCAAAGGCACAACAGTTTGTTATCCCAAGACATCCTGATCAACATAGAGAGAGAATAAAAAACAATGCTAGTGTCACTATTTACAGTTACAAAATTGGGAATCGGCAGAGTTCTTCTATCCTTCTGTTTCGAATTTTTATTTTCTTTTTTTAGGGTAATATACCAGAAAGAAACAATTCCATCATTTACCAGACATAGAAAGAAACTACAGAATCCATCAGTCGAGTAGAATCTGGTAAGGCTTATTATTTTCGAGCAGACAGATTTATTTTAATCTAATTTAAGTTTCGCATGGAAAGAAAAAGCAAGTAGAGATTACGGATTGCAGAACAAAATTTAGCATTATGATGACAAAGAAATTAAAATAAACTTATCAAATCCGAATGCTTGCAGTGATTACCTCAGCAAAGTGGAGATGGTAGTCTCCTAAATGTTTATCAGCCCATTTCTGAATGGGTGCTAAAAAGGAATTTAAGAAAGTAACATCTTGAGATCCCATTTCACCTTCAATTTTAGTACGCAAGCTTTTCAAGTGCAACCTTTCTTGTGGGCCTCGCTGTTCCTTCAGTGGTATTCTCTTCAATTGCTCAATTGCATGTTGTAGAATTCCTTGGTCACTTGTGATAACATACTGTAATCATTAAACCAATTACCACGAATAAAAGGAGATATACACATATATATGGAGTAATTTACTTAAAAAGCTTCCTTAATAACACAGTAATAAGTATATAATTGAAAAAGATCCAAGATCATCAAAAAGACACAATTTCTGTGATTTTAGTTACGATATCTCCTCCTTTGGATGCACTTGCAATCACTAATATCTAAATTCTGGTAAATATAACAGAAACAAGAAAACTTTGTAACCAACAACTTTGAAATCATATTTATGCAATTTAAGCCCTAATTTTTTATCAATAAAAAATGGAGTTCTTTTTTTTGAAAAAAAAAAAAGCAAAACAAAAACAAAAACAAAGGGCAAGAAATCCTCAAATAGAACGAAAAAACAGAAAAAAACCATGAAAAGCTGCATCACAGAGCGGCTATCAACTGTAGAAAGCAACCACAAATAGAAAGTCAAACAAAGAAAATAAGTCCTGAAAAAAAAAAAAAAAAACGCTATAAAGAAGTATAAAGAAATGCATCACACATTTTGTGAACCACAAGTGTCCCTGTATTTGAATGTGTGTGCTTGTATGTGAGAGAAAGAAAGGCAGACAGATAGTTGGCGTTTACTCCGTGTGTGTGTGAATTGTGAATATGTTTGTTATTTGTAATCCCCCGCATGCACGTGTGTAGAAGAGGCAACTATCTTGGATTCCGAACCATTATATTCACACAAAAGATAGTGATCTCCTACAGTAAATGATTACTGGACCAATAAAAATTCTAGTCCAACCAGAACTTCACCTGACGGAATAGCACCCATGCATAACAGGTGCAATGGATGGTCTCTGTGATTCCTAAAACACGCCAGGTTGACTTGAAAAGCTCAAGCATTTCTTCTACTTCCTGGAACAAATAAGGAAAAGGTTTTAGATGGTTTCAACTTATTTACAACTTTTCCAGTTACCAAAAAAAAAAAGTTATTTAATTAGCATTTATATGAGGTATAACAGAAACTCTCCTGCATCTAGAAAGCTTTTAGTCCAACTTAAGAAGCACCGGAACAACATGACGGAACAATCTGACTTGATAATATTAAGGAACCTAAGATTCAAAAGAATTCACAGTATTCAAGTTCGACTCTTAACGTATCTTGGCCAAGAACAAGAGTACTAACCTCTGTGAGCTTTCCCTCATCCAATACATCAAAGACACTGAGAAGCAGTTTCTCATACAGCCTAACGTTTAGGTGATAACCATCTGCCCAGTGGCATACTTCCCCAGTTAAATCACCTCTTGAAGGTCTTTCAGCCAGGGGAATGGCGCTCTCTCTGAGAGCTCTTAAGCATTCTGTCCGCTGGAGTTCACCCGTGGAAGAAGGAAGAAACTGTAATCAAATAAACAAGAAAGAGAGACAGAGAGGGAAAAGTAAATCAACAAGATTTTCATAAGATAATATTTACAAAAGAAACATACTAACGGAGAGTATACTGAGGCTGAAAGGAGTTACTATGTGATTGTGGCTGGACCAAAATCCTCAAACATGTGACATTAATAGTGTTTTCTACTTCTTCTTCTTTATTTATTTTTTATTTTTTATTTTTTTTATTTTTGGTTCTTTCTTCCAATTAGGGTACAGCCTTCAGATCAAGGACAGGACACACCAAGTACTTCTTCTATTAAGGGACAAGAATAAAGATGTAGTAAACGGTGCAGCCATATGAATAATGAGTGAGCTTCAGGCAACATGCCAGTTCAGAAATTGTAGACAAACATAAGAGGAAAAACAGATTCCATGATTCTACTCAATGTGCAATGTCACTGTCTTCATCTTATTTGGGATGAATAGCAACCCAAATAGTAACAACCATCAAGTGGATTCAAGCAATGCAAGATAACATACTTGAACCCTAGTCGATACATTAGTTGTCCCAACAAAGTGGCCTGAAATAAATCTCAAGGATTTGGGCACAAGCAAAAGAAATTCAACAAAGAACACTTTCTCAGGGACAGCAGGATTCATCCAAGCTTCTCTTAGATTATGGCTTGGAAGCAATATTCAAAGCTACCAAATGATATGTGGACAAATCTAGACTGATTAGGACCTATTTATGGTAATTTCTTAGGTCAAAGGAATATGCTAGGTTTATGCCTATTGTATTAGGAAAGGATTATTCTTCTTTATTCTTTCCTTTTCTAATATGTTTTCAGAGCCTTTTTATGGCCGGTTGTACTTCATTCCAAATTATAAGAGAATAAGAAATAAAGCAGTGTTTTCCGTTCACTGTTTTCTACCCGTGTGTGTTCACATGATATCTATGACCATTCTTATAGTCCATATACTTTAATCATCCTTTACAACCTCTTGACAATCACAACTGGCTTTGAAAGTGTCAATAGGACAACGAACGTCCAAAGGCAAGTTACAATTTGCATTCATGACAGGCAACATTGAAAACCATGTAGCAGTGAAACTCACTTCGGATTCCTCAATTTTTGCCAAAAGAATCCTCAACTCATTTGCCTTGCGTCCAGATTCCCCAAAACCAACAACAGGGTGATTAATAAGCCCCTCCTCCAGGATGTTTAGCTGCAACAAAATAGGAAACTCTTAATTTGGAACATTAGATACATCTCCAATCCAATACCAGAATAAAGATACTTAATTTGCAAAGAAAACAGAAAGTGAGCTTAATTTACCTGCCTTTTTTGCCAACGTATATAGGCTTTCTTGTCAGAAAATTCTGAGCGTGAAATACAACACAATAGCTCAAGAGGGACAAGTAGGGCATCCATTCTCTTCCCCACTTTCCCTGAAAGAGCATTAAGAAGCCCTTGTCTTGTCCTGATGTCCATAGCCTCAGATATCTACACTTATAAAATTAAAATAAAATTAAAATAAAATAAAATAAAAACAATAAGAACATTAGTCTTGTCCTGATGTCCATAGCCTCAGATATCTACACTTATAAAATTAAAATAAAATAAAATAAAAACAATAAGAACATTAAACAACAACAACAACAACAACAACAACAACAACAACAATAATAATAATAATAATAATAAAACCATGAGTATGGAGGCAAACATATTATTTACATGAAATATCCCACTGACGTGAACAAAACCAAAATTTTAACATCTGGTTCCAGCAAACGAATAATCATTGAGTCCTCTTTCCGGACAACACATACAAAGACAAAGAGACCCGCCAATAGTTAAGTAATTAGTGAACCTATGAGAGATGTTGACTTAGTTTTTTTATCTTCTATTTCTATCTAACATCTAACTATTTTCTTTAGTTATTCACTAGAGCAATTATGATCTGGAAGTGATTTAAAAGTAGAAAATAAATATATGAGAAACATACCTTCCATTGATAAAAGAACAAGATAAAATGATTTTTTATATAAGAAAACACCTTTATTGATAATTATCAATAGCGGTTACAAGAGGATAAAGTATCCTCAAAATACAAGGAAAGCTGAACAAATCAAAAATTCAATCAGATAAAACTAAGGATGCATCTTCCTACCACATCTTTCCAATTCAAAACAATCAAAGAAAACGAAAAACCCTTAAAAACTGTGTGATGAAGCCCATAAAGAAGCTGAAAATTTGGCTTTCTAAAAAATATCAGCAATATCCAAAGCCTTCTCCTAAAAAATTTTCACATTTCTTTCCAGCCACAAGGTCCACATTATAAAAAATACCAAACTTTTCCACACTTTTGTCATCTTGTTGAAACCCAAACCCGACAAACTTTCCATCAGCACCAAAGTGCAGTGTGCTGGAGTAAGCCAGAAAAAACCAGCCTCAAGTAAGAGTTCTCACCAAACCGATCTAGCCACCGTACAATCTAACAATAGGTGGTTGATGGTTTCTTCATCACCCCTGCAAAGAATGCACCAGGATGGAGAAAGGGAAATGTGGGGGTTTTTCCTCTGGACCGCATCACAAGTATTAAGCTTACAACGCGCAACCAGCCAAGTGAAAACTTTAATTCTATGGGGGACTACATCACAAAATGCCACCATCTAACCAGGTCTGAATTGAAAATTATTAAAACTTTATCCTCCTGCAATCACACTCCAATCCATAACTACGCCTTTCCCAAAGCTGGGTGACATTGCCTTCTACATCTTCAAAAATCATCTTATTCCTTTCTAATCAAATTGCCCAACACAATACAATGATAGGAGTATTAAAAGTGTTTCTCCCTCTCTTATGGAAAACAAATAGGATAAGAGGAGACAAGAAAATCATCACATGAATAGAATAGTCTTTGAAATCTTTTAAAGAAACCGCAGGGGCATCTAGTGCCCGTTTGGTTTTAGGACTTGCAACCATGACTCTGATTCTGCTCTCTCACAAAAAATTTGAAATAAAATTAAATTCATAACCAAAATCACTGACTTGAACGCGTGAACCAAACAAGCTACTAGTTTTATAAATCCTCCCACTTCTCTCAAGGCATAACACCCATACTATATGCCCTTACCCCAATCATTCCATAAGTCCTTAATCTATGTTTTGGCAACTGAAACCCCAATCGCAAACAAGTCTTCAAGACATTTTGAAACCACCCATAAAAGATTTAACTCCCACTGAAACACCCTTATTGATCACAGTTGACCACTTGCATAATGTTGATTCGTGTGCGGCAGTAGTTTTAGAATTCAAATTATTGATTTACTACATTATTGTATCGTTTGATCTTTCTTTTTTTTTTTTGTGAGGAAACTGTTGGATCGTGTGCATGAATAATTATTGATTTGTCTAAATGTAGTTTAAATCCAACTTCATCTGTTGAAAAAAAAAAATCCAATTTTCATATTCAATTGAAAAAAAAAAAACATTTTTTGAATATTCCAGACGAACATACATGTTACTTTTTTTGTGAAACAAGAAACTATATATTAACAATATTACTAGATGAAATACACACGCACATCCAATCACACAATCTATCAGAGGAAGCATTCAAAAAGAAGAACCCATGATAAAAGTTAACCTTAAAGGGAAACGTAAAAGAACTTGAGCCCTAAGACCACCTTCAATGAAAATATCAAATTTAGCACCAAAACAAAAACAAAACAAAAAAAAACCAAGGTGCTATGTTTGGCACAATCATTCATTTCATGTTCCATTGCATTAGTGCCATATTTTAAATGCCAATATCACATTTTCCTCACAATTTTAAAATGATATTGTAATTATTTTTGGGATGTGTGCAAAAATGACCTTTTTGAGATATGTTTTAGTAAATGGCCGAAGTGTTGTAAAATTAGGTAAATGACTGTTTATCAGTGATAAACTATGGTAAATAAATGACAAACCAGTTTATCAGTGATTGACTTGGTGGCATATCACTGATTGACCAATATCAATCAGTGATTCGCCAACTTCAACCAATAATTTACCAGTTCATTATTGTAAACCATTGGTAAATTGGTGATAAACCGTTTACCAATGATACACCATGATATATTAATGATTAACCACTGTAAAATAAGGACATTTACCTAAAAAAAGTTTGGCCATTAATTTAAAAGGAGTAGCCAAAATCGGCAATCCACCTAATTTTCCTTTATTTTTTGACTACCAAGCATTAATGCCCTTCTTGTCAGCATTAATCAAAATCTAAAAATGGTAGCTTTGTAATTACTTTTGAAAAGTAAACCAGATAATCCCAAATGCGAAGCCCAAATATAGCACAACAACCAGATCTGCATTGGGGAAGAGCTTTTGTGCCCAAATAACTTTTCGCATTAGCACATTAATTTGGCACTGCATTAGAGATGCTATAAGATGCATGCAAATGAAACTAAAGGCTTTCTTATACCTCCATCTGGACACGCATGGTCTCTAGCAAACCAACCAATCCAGGCGCTCGTTGAGACTGACTCACAATGCTTTCAGTTCTACTACGTCCAAGCGTACGCATTAGCTTGTACCTCTTATCTTTCTTTTTCTCCTTTGCAGGTACAATGAGTCCCCTGTTTACATAGTTGAAAAGGAATTTACAATGCAGAAAGCAAAGGATAAAACAAACAAAAATTGTTTGTATACATGGATTAATTGCATGGCTTTCTAGGAAACATAAATGTAGGAAATCTGGGAATTATTTGTTCGTGTTTATCTGAATTAAGTTTGAAGTTTGATTTATTTCTTTATTTGTTAGTTAGGATAAGGAAGATCTCCACCAGGATATTTACTTTTTTTTTTATAAGAAACAAAATTTCATTAATAAATCAAGAACTTTACAAATGAAGTTTTTGGACAGATGACGAATCCATCCAGGGGAAATAAAAAGCAAATACAAGAACAAAACAAAATTAAATTAAAATGAGGAGAAAAAACAGCCAAAAAACTCAACAAGAATATTGATTAAACACCTCCCAAGCAGAGCCACAACCATTAACCTTACACCAGCCTTACACTAAAATATCCTCCCAACTTAATATTTACTATATTTCAGGTGATAGCTTTTTTGTTCTTAAATAAAAGATTTGGTTAGTATTCAATTCTATAAAATGTCATGTATTTTTCCTTGGTTGGTAATCAATGAAATTCAGCAGTACTCTTTCCATTCCTTCCTATGCATGTTTTTATGGTATCTAAAGATTTTTAGAGGAAATGATTTCTTATTTTCTTAATTTGGTTTACAGTGAAGGCTCTCTTTAATAGAGAGAACAAAAAATACAAAAATGGTAATTTTTTATTACCACGTTTATTCTCCTAGAAACTACCAAAAATACTACAAAGAAATTAGGAAATAAACATTAAAGTCAAAATACTAAATTGAGACACAAAATCCATGGGAATCATTCGGATATCCCCATGGAATCACACGGATTTCCTACACTCCCCCTCAAGCTGGTGAATATATGTTGATCATTCCCAGCTTGTCTACTAGAGCTTCAAAACTTTGTCTTGATAATCCTTTGGTCAGAACATCCGCAACTTGTTGAGACGAAGGCACATACGAAAGTTCTACTACTCCCTCATCAATCGTCTCCTTAATAAAGTGTCTGTCAATTTCCACATGCTTAGTGCGATCATGGTGAACAGGATTATGAGCTATACACAAGGCTGCTTGACTGTCACAGTAGACTCTTAGAGGAGTCTTGTGTTCGGCTTGCAATTCTTCCAGAACTCTTCTGATCCAAATTGTCTCGCAAATTCCATGTGCTAGTGCTCATAGCCAGAAGTTGACCGCTTATCTTCGATTGAACCTGCCCAATCAGCATCTGTAAAAGCTTCAATCTACCTTTGATTAGTTTTTCCAAAGAACAGACCTTTCCCTCGTGTCATTTTGAGGTATCTTAGAATCCGATACATGGCAGCTAGGTGTTCTTCATAAGGAGAATGCAAATACTGACTCACAACACTTACTGCAAATGCTATGTCGGGCCTGGTGTGGGATAGATAGATTAGTCTCCCTACTACCCTTTGATATCTCCCCCTATCTACTGGATCTCCCAACTCCTTCTTCACTTTACCATTCACTTCCACGGGGTTCTCAAATGGTCTACTACCAATCACACCAGTTTCCTTCAAGAGATCAATCGTATACTTTCTTTGGGAAATCAAAATACCTTTTCTTGTACGAGCAACTTCCATTCCTAGAAAGTATCTCAGTTGCCCCAAATCTTTGACTTCAAATTCTCTAGCCAACACTTTCTTCAAGTCTAACGGTTCTTCAAGGTTATCCCCAGTTAAGATAATATCATCCACATATACTATCAAAATCGAGACCTTACCATCTGAGTGTTTGTAGAACAATGTGTGATAAGCCTGTCCCTAAGTGAAACCAAAATTCCTGACTATCTTAGTGAAATGATCGAACCATGCTCGAGGAGATTGCTTAAATCCATAGAGTGACTTCAACAATATGCACACTTTATTGCCTCTAAGTTCCCCTTCAAACCCAGGCGGTAAATCCATATATACTTCTTCTTCAAGTGTAACATTAAGGAATGCATTTTTTACATCCATCTGGTGTAGAGGCCAGTCTAGATTAGTTGCCAACGAGAGTAGTATTCTGATTGTGTTAAGTTTAGCCACTGGGGCAAATGTCTCATTATAATCCACTCCAAAGGTTTGTGTAAAACCTTTAGCTACTAACCGAGCTTTATATCTTTCCGCTGACCCATCTGAGTTGTATTTTACTGTGAAGACCCATTTACAACCCACTGGGCATTTTCCTTTGGGTAGATCTACAATCGCCCACGTACCATTCTTTTTCAAAGCTTCCATTTCTTCCAAAAACTGCCTTCCTCCACTGTGGCTTTTCAAGTGCCTCATGTATACTTCTAGGAACCTCCTCAGCAAAAACTTCTCGATCACAGCTTGGAAAGCAGGTGACAACCTCAGGTGGTACGGCTTCTCCTGTCAAGTAGTCCAACCGTCCTTTTCCATCAATCACACTAGAAAGTATCTCAGTTGCCCCAAATCTTTGACTTCAAATTCTCTAGCCAACACTTTCTTCAAGTCTGACGGTTCTTCAAGGTTATCCCCAGTTAAGATAATATCATCCACATATACTATCAAAATCGAGACCTTACCATCTGAGTGTTTGTAGAACAATGTGTGATAAGCCTGTCCCTAAGTGAAACCAAAATTCCTGACTATCTTAGTGAAATGATCGAACCATGCTCGAGGAGATTGCTTAAATCCATAGAGTGACTTCAACAATATGCACACTTTATTGCCTCTAAGTTCCCCTTCAAACCCAGGCGGTAAATCCATATATACTTCTTCTTCAAGTGTAACATTAAGGAATGCATTTTTTACATCCATCTGGTGTAGAGGCCAGTCTAGATTAGTTGCCAACGAGAGTAGTATTCTGATTGTGTTAAGTTTAGCCACTGGGGCAAATGTCTCATTATAATCCACTCCAAAGGTTTGTGTAAAACCTTTAGCTACTAACCGAGCTTTATATCTTTCCGCTGACCCATCTGAGTTGTATTTTACTGTGAAGACCCATTTACAACCCACTGGGCATTTTCCTTTGGGTAGATCTACAATCGCCCACGTACCATTCTTTTTCAAAGCTTCCATTTCTTCCAAAAACTGCCTTCCTCCACTGTGGCTTTTCAAGTGCCTCATGTATACTTCTAGGAACCTCCTCAGCAAAAACTTCTCGATCACAGCTTGGAAAGCAGGTGACAACCTCAGGTGGTACGGCTTCTCCTGTCAAGTAGTCCAACCGTCCTTTTCCATCAATCACAAGGACAACCAACTGAGACCATTCTACATAATTCGCACCATTCAACTTATGTTGTGTAATCTGCAGTGAATGGTTGTCGTTAATGTTGTGGATGATTTGTTGGGGTGTGGCTGTAGTTGTCGTCGAGGTTTGCCCGCTTGTGGCGTCGGAGGCAACTTCCCGAGAGGCCCCAGTTATGGCCCCAGTCATGGCGGTTTTCGCCATTAGAAAGAGCAAGGGAAAACTCAGTCCTGCTCTGATACCATAAAGATTTTCTGAGGAAATGATTTCTTATTTTCTTGATTTGGTTTACAGTGAAGGCTCTCTTTAAATAGAGAGAACAAAAAATACAAATATGGTAATTTCTTATTACCACGTTTATTCTCCTAGAAACTACCAAAAATACTACAAAGAAATTAGGAAATAAACATATAGTCAAAATACTAAATTGAGACACAAAATCCATGGGAATCATTCGGATATCCCCATGGAATCACACGGATTTCCTACAGTATCAATGTAGGTAGCTAGTTGAGGGAAACGATGTATGAAAAGGCCATGACAGGGGCAAGTAAGGGCGATGGCTTGGAAGTCACAATCGAAACTTCTCAGTCGACTCCTATAATTGCTACTGCTGCAATTCCTGATCATTCATCCCCACAAATAACATCTGACAAACTCAACTGCAAGAATTTTTTATAACAGACCAGATCAGTTCTGATGGTGATCCGTGGACGAGGGAAAATGGGCTACATCAATGCACAACAAAAAAACGTAAGCAGGAGGACCCAACATTTCAGACCTGGGATGCACGTAACTCAATTGTTATGGCATGGCTTCTAAATTCAATGGAAGACGCAATTGGAGAGACCTTTATGTACTATTCAACAATGAAAGATCAGGGGGATGCTGCTAGTCTTGCGTTTTCTAACCTTGAAAGTGTTTAAGGAATGAGGCTCGTAATGATCCCGTCTCAAATTTCCTATTTTAAAATAGAATTTTTCAACTTCCTAGCAACTTTGACTTCATCCTTATTGGCTATTGCCCTTTCTTCCTTCTACAAAATTTGGTGAAGAATTGATTTTGAGTGGCTCCTCTCTTCCTGTAACGCCTCCGACCAGTTGGAACTCTAGTTTGGTAACATAAATCCTTTCGAGAATCCTCTAATTCTTATTTTGGCATACAGGAGAAATGTTTGGTTTAAGGTCTCTCTAGCAATTTCAAACAAACCTCTACAGGAATCTCCAATGATTTTTAATACGTGGTAATTCCACAAATTAAGAGGCAGCCCTTCTGTTCCAATTCAATTGTTCCCTGCCTCAATTTTAATTATGCCCATCATCAGAAAGAAAACTTGCTTGGAATGATTTTTTTTTATTTACTGCTCCATTTTAAATCTTTGTAAGCTTCGTGAAATTGTCGACCTGTTTTTTCTACATTCAAGGATTAATCTGTAACTCTGCTATGTGAAGAATCTTCTGAGCTCTCCTTCTTTTCCATGGACCAAAGCCTCCTTCACCAACTTGCGAAGCCATGACGCCCCCCACATTTCAATGTTCACATTAAAGTTTATTGTTCTGTTTCTCTTGGTAATAATAATGGACCGATCAGACTATCTAATTTACAACTGTCACATCTCCTGGATGCAGAAAAATTAGATTTAACTCCTTAAGGAGTTCAAGCATGACAAGCAACTTTAGAATGGAAAATGTCTATAACTCTAACAATTTGGTGAAAACGTACCCTGAAGCACCAGCACATGCGAGCAGGATTTCATATGCAGTTTCACGGAGGTCATCGTCTGTGATACCTAAAAGCAATGAAGCACAAAGATCATAGTATTATCTATCCCATACAAGTTTATGTCACAATTTACCCTAACATTAAAGCTCAAATATTGAAAAAAGAAAATATCATTGTGGAATCTAAATCTTCAAGTCAAAGGTTATGTGGTAGATATTTCTAGAAGGATACCATATGCATTAAAGAATATTATATATATATATGTTAGACGAGGAACTATTAGGTAGATCAGCTATCATAAAAATGTTTGTTGATTTATTGTAACAAGGTTCCTGAGTTGAAGGGATCCTAGTCATTTCTATATTTGCATGTATATAAAGTACTCTAGCGTCACATAATAAGAAATTTGGCATTTCCTTCACTTCCAACAGTTATTTTCTTGTGCATGCTGAAATTAGAACCAAACACATGCTAGAGCTTCACCAAAACAAGTTTGCCCCCTGTGTAACTGTGCATACACCAGAGGGCCATTACAAATAAGTTTTGGTAACTAACCGGTCAAGTTACAAGCATGGATAGTTTAGATACGGCTCTAGGGAGTGACATAAAGCATGGATATCTTATTCAAAAGCTATAAGGCATTATTAGGTTCATGTGGTTAGAAGACCTAAAAATCATTCCAAAGCTTAGATGAATTATGTTTGTATATAATTTGACATTTACATGGTCATTTAACTAGATTAGGAGATATTTAAGATACCTGTCACAAAAGACGGCAATTTCACAGCAATATCAGTGGCATCATTTCGATTTCTTCGTGACATCCTGATATTAATAACTTCTTCAATATTATCATCATCATCAAAATCTTCAATGTCATCTACAGTTAGTTCCTGAACTTGTGTGGAGTTGAAAGATTCTGATTTAGAAACATTGGACACAGCAGGCAATGAAGCAACGTCCGCAATTGGAGTGAGATCTGAAGTTGGTGAGAGAATAGGGGGTGGAGTGTAAACGGGAGGTGGTGTGAAATCCGGCAGGGGGGGGTTGAAAGATTCTGATTTAGAAACATTGGACACAGCAGGCAATGAAGCAACATCCGCAATTGGAGTGAGATCTGAAGTTGGTGAGAGAATAGGGGGTGGAGTGTAAACGGGAGGTGGTGTGAAATCCGGCAGGGGGGGTGGTGCCCTTTTAGGAGGAGAACCCGAAACCTTAGGATCCGTAACCAAAAAAAACTCACCAACAGAACCTGTATTATTCTGGTCGAGTTTGAAGGAAGAAATCCAAAAATGACCAGAACAAACAATATGAACAACTGACTGGTAGAAACCCAATAAAATAAAAAATAAAAATAAAAATTCTTAACGAGCAGAAGCTGAACAATTAAAAGTTTTTTTTTTCTTTAATATGACTGAAACTTCATTGAATATAATTGAAAGCTACAACCAGACTAATCTAAGAACAAGGTGTGCTCAAAGCAGCCAAAGAGAAAAGAACAAAACGAACCCAGAAAAAAATCGGATACAATCAGTGTCCCACAACAACTTTCCAATTGGATCAAAGACACTGGATAATACCGATAATGTTTTACATATCGTGGCTCAAAGAGATGCTAGATATTTGACCCCTTGAAACATGAATAAAAGATAATTAAAGGTAATTACGCGAAAGAAACTATCGCAATTAATCTTTCCAGTTCAAAGGATCAAAATTCTAAAGTTAACAACAATTGAAAACACACACAAATATATATATATGGACGACTTTTCAATGGTTACGTCTCCATCGATAGTAACCCATTAAATGTAAAATTTGATGACGTAGTGTGATAAGAATCTAATTTCATTAATTATAATAATTTTTTTTGGTCAATTACTAAATTTATTACAACCATAAGATCAATATCTTACGGCTAAAACAATAATATCCATCAATAGGTAAATATTGGAGTAACCATTAAAATATATATATATATATTATCAGACACAGGTCATGATGCCAAAAAATACGTAGCTTACCATTTGGGGTAAACCAATACTGTCATGATAATCTCGAATAGCCTCTGCGAGTTCAAGCATTCCACCTAAAGTTGAAAACACAAACAAATACATTATACACACACACACATATCATCAAATGAGTTCGACGGAAAAGAATTACAACTTAGAATCATGAAAAGAAGCATGGTAATGATTTCCACCTTTCTTAGCACAATTGAGGACAAAATCAACACTGACTTGGTCAAGATCCACATCGTCTAGCGTAACCGCGCCAGGAGGCATTACAACCTTCTTTATTAGACTACCAGAGAGTATAAAATCAAGAAGTATTCGCCTGTCTCGCCGATACCTCTGTAGTAGCTCCAAAGAACTTTCCCTGCATTTTTCACCAAATACATCACTCTTTTATCTTTCTTTCAGACAAAAAAAAAAATCAAAACAGAAGAAAGAGAAACATACTCGTCCATCTCCGAGAGACCGCAAAGAATCTATCGCTACAAGATGAGAAAAAAAATCCAGAAATTCACTCATTAATAAAAAAACACATCAATTAAGCTAATTATGCAACACGTAGTTTCCAATTTAATCGAATTCGAATAGCGGGATCTGTTTGCTTGGAAAGAAAATGGAATACAAGAAAATGGAGAAATGAAAATTAGATTGAAGCTAAAATTATAGATTCTCGGGATATCTGTTTTTGTTTCAAAGAATTTTAGGAAACAAAAATGGAATTCAAAATTCGCATGTCCGGTAATTACCTCAGATTTCTTGGGAACCAAACAGAAGATGTAATCTCAAAAGCGAGCTCATTAAAGAAAAGAAAGAAAGAATCAGAAGAAATGAAAGTCAATTTGAAGCAAACAAGAGCAAAAGGGTGGGAGTTCAAAGGAGAATGTAGAGTGAAAAATATGAGGGATTTGTTTGGTTAAACAACTCAAAACAGTGGAAACCTTTTTATCTAGAATTTGAGGGGTCGTTTTCTTGCAACAAAACTTAAAAAAAATTTAAACTCAAGTTATAATTTTATTTAAGTTCACGTTCTTTTAAATTTTAATTTTATTTAATTTTATTCAAGTTACAACTTTAACTCAAATTCAACTCAAAAACTACACTCAAGTTACACTCTAAAAGAATAACCCCTTAGGATTTGAATTGTTGTGTTTTTAATTGTGATTTAAATCGGTATTTAGAAATATAAATAAATTATAAATTGAAAATAAAATTTAAACTGCGTTTAAATAAAGTGTTAAAAATTATCATTAGAGTTCTGTAACAAATTTTATAAAACTTCATTATAAATTATATTAAAAAATAGCAATATAGGTGAGGATTTGTTTCTCTTTTCGTTATAAACACATTAAAAAAACCACCTCAATTGGAATTAAAACAAAGAGGTTATAAGACTTCGTTCATTTCACCGATTCGAGTTTTCAGTTCTAAATTTCTACAGTTAAAAGCTCTCAGAAAATGTCACATCTAACTTTTTTGCTACAGTTAAAAGCTCTCAGAAAATGTTACATCTCAACTCGAATCCGCGAAGTGAACTAGGATATTTTTAAGATTGAAATTGAAGGGAGAGAAAAAGTGAAATCTGAAACTGTTAAACTATTGACAACAATTTGAATTGTTTGAATTTAGGAGATGGTGAATTCTAAAAATCAAACATTTGACCATTATTAATGATTTAAATTGTCTTTTAATTTTTTTTTTTCTCAAACACTAATTTAAATCATAACTAACAATTTGAATCTTAACTAACAATTGAGTTGTTGAAACAAACAAGACAGAAGATGAATGGCAAGTCCGACCTTTGTAAGATTTGGATCTGGATCCAAATCCCTCTCCTCACTACTTTTTAATAATTTAGGTCCATTAAATAAATAATTTTTTTTTGTTTTTTTGAGTAATTAACGCCATTGGTCTCTAACCTTTTAAAAGGTGATAACTTAAACCCTATTCTTTTAATTTTGATAAAACCGTCCCTAAACTCTTTATATTAAATTCTATTCTTAAACCCTATTCTTTTAAAGGTTGGCAATAAAAACCCTGTTCTTTTAAATGTTGGCAGAACCTTTATGTTAAATTCTATTTATTTACATAATTAATTTTGAACCACTTTCAAAATATAATAGAATGGATGGTCAATTTCCTTAACAACATTCGTTAATGGTCAATCATTTTTTTGAATTAACATAATTAACTTTATATTAGAACATGTTAACTTTATACTAGGTAAAGTCTTAAATCCGGCATTGGTACAATCCAAAAACTGTACTTTTTTTATTCGCATATAAACATAATTCATATGTATGTGTAATATTTAATTTATTTAAATGGAATACTCAATATTGCATGTGTTTAATTACATCCACTTAAATAGGCGAGTATTATACACAAGAAAGAACGATGTTACACGATAAAACACCCAAATTATGGCAAGCAGATGTTCCAAGGACGAGAAAACACCCAAATTATGATCTAAATCGAGTATTTTACTCGAAAATGTTGACTATACGCAGTATTAGGTGCACCATACAGTAGCACGCTTTAAAGTTATAAAGGCAAAGAAATATGCGCACAATTCAAGGGTAAAAAGTAGAATAAGATATTACGGTCCGTTTATTTCACTGATTTGAGTTTAGAATTCGAGTTTTGCTACAATAAAAAACTCTCATAAACAGTCATATCTAATTTTTTACTACAGTAAAAAATTCTCACATAAAATCACATCTCAACTTGAATTAAAAAAACGGACCCTGCACCTTTCTCTCATCAACATACAAGTTCCGAAGATTGTGTAGCAATTACTTTATGTTAAAACTTTACATCTATATAATTGTTGAGTTTAACCACTAATACCACCAGTGTAATCACTAATCACTCCATATATGCCTACATTCAAACTCCATAATCCCACTCAATTAAAAAAAAAAAAAAAGCAAAACAAGAAAACAAAAAACAAAAACAAAAAAAGAAGAGGAAGAAGTGAGAGGAAACTAGTGGCAACTACAAGTACAGCTCATAAATCGCAACAATTTTTCACAGAGATAACTCAATAGAAATGGTGAACACTAACAACAATGAAGAAAACCTTTTGGCCTGCTTGATGAATCCTAAATCTCAACTATCGCGGCTTGGTAGAGTGGGAATAAGCCAAGTGAAGAAGCCGACGCTAGTTTCTCCGTTCAATAATTGCGACGAGTATTCGACTAGCATATTCCAGAGATCCCCCACAGTCCACTCGTGCGACAGAATCCATTCAGTTACCTACTCCATGTAAAAAAATTAAAAAATAAAAAAAAATTAAAAAATTAAAAATTAAAAAAATTTTAAAAATGTATTTATTAAAATAAAATAAAAAAAACATGTGCACAGAAGGCAGGTTGGAGGATGGTGTGAAAACAAGTTTTGTCGAATTCAGTGGAAGTTAGCAAAAATAATACAAGAAATAAGACTCTGAAGCTAGGGGGAGAAGCAATGGCAGTGGAGAAGAAATTTTGAACATAAAAATTTCATGTATATATTCTTAAGATAATTAGTGGGACATTTCTATTTTGGGAAACATGGAAAATACCATTGAAAACTAGTTGCGAGACATATTGCAGGAATGATAATATATAAGAAGCTTTTAGCCATGGCAAGTAAACGCAGTACCAGATCTATGTTTCGCAATGCACGCTCACCAAATGTGTAGTAGGAAACAAATGGTCTTAGTGCCTGAAAAACAAAGGTATCCACTTGTAAGAAAGATATGCTGAAAAGAACCAAGGCGGTCCAGATCTGTTGGCTATGAATCTGCCATCAGTATGCAAATCCCCCAATCGGTAGAAATGCATGCTGATTCAACATGATGTAAGGCTACCTGAGAAGCTGCAAGCCATTGAATTATGGTCTTGAGCTCGGGATCTCCGCCAAAAGCACCACATCCCCAATTTCCCGTCGCAATCCCCATGTTGTCTTCATTGACCAGAGACTGACAACCCTTCTGCTGAGAATCTTTCATTGCTCGGTTTACAAATTCTCCCCCATATGCTTCCACGAGAGGTGAGTTAGCTTCATTCACCTGCTAAGCAAAAGGCCAAATTTAAGTCGATCCAAAAAAAATATTAACAGAAGGAAGCAAACCAAGTAATTACCCCATTCTATTGTAGTTTGGACGTGCTATGATAGACAAAGAATAAAAAGGAAGAAAGAAGAAAATAAAATCGTACCCCATGACTATTCCTTTTTGTGCAATCAGGGTCTTTACCATCTTGGTCATGCTGATTTTCAGAAAGACCATTCTTTAGAAACAGTCTCTCGTATTGGTGATATTTGGATTGATCAATAAAGCCACAGAATGCCTTATTAGTCTCCCTGTAGAAAACAACGTGCTCGAAACATTAAAATTTCTCATCATTAAAAAGAAGGAAGAAGAAGAAGAAGAGATAACCAAAGCTACATTAAAGTAGAGTCATCCAACATAAGCAAAGCTAGACAAACAATTTCTATAGAAACACTAGTATTCGCTAAATCTAGACATACAACTGTGACAGAGAGAAGGCGGAGTTACAAGTATTTGACTTGTTCAAACTTGGCTTTAATAGTTTGAAATTAAAACTTATTTCAGATACTTGAGATCAATCTACCTTGCGAATTTGGGGGAAAAGGCAAAGGTTAGGTTTTTTTTCTCTAAGGACGTGATCGACAAACTTTTGATCCTTTTCGGTTATTTAAATATATTAGCAAAATTTATACTCAGTTTGACGTGAAATGTTAAAACTCCATGTTAAGGCCAGGTGTTATAACATAAAAGGATGAATAAAGGAACCTGACGTGCCATTTCACCTTCCCTTGCTAGTGAACAAGGAGGTCCAGTTTATATTCAACAATTGAAACTTTACATTCATAAATGGACCATGCCCTAGTTTATCTGAAGAATTAATACAGGTCATAATGAGGTCATAATACTTTCACAAACAAACTCATTTACAAAAACTAATAATATCAGATAGTAGATTTTCTGTTGAACACCAAATATGTGCAAGTGGTGTGCTGCATGCCAAAATTTACATACCGGATGAGGCTTTTCATTCTGTATTGTCTCATCCCTGGGCAGCATAATGCATCAATTGCAATGATTCTGGTTTTACGTCTTCCAAGAGAGTCCATTTCCTTCTTGTCCACATAGTCACCAGAAAAGCGGAATGAAGAAGCATATCTACACTTAAGAGAGATTGGATCAGATTGCAAAGAAAAGAGGTGTAAAAAAGTTAAAATGATTTGTTTTTAGAATCTAATTTAAATAATTAAATGCTTGGAGTTAGCAGAATTTACTATATATAGCTCCAGAATAACAGACACAATAACTAATTCTTTCTACGTCTTAATATGCAGACCAACACTTAAAGGACTTTTGAGTTTTGACACAGGGCAGTAATGCTCACCCTGTATATTTTGAAAACCTTTCTGCACCAACAACTTCTATGGACTCATTATCTGCTAAGGCAGGTAAGAAAAGCATTCCAGCAATTAATTCGGGATTAACCATAAAACGAATCTCCTCCTACATGAGATTGTAGTAAAAACAGTTTCAGATCGCAACTAAATCATGGTCTTCTCATAAATCATGCAAAAGCGTCTTCACGATTCATGAAATTAAAACAAGCAATTCTCCAAAGCTTACTAGGCATGTAACGAGGCCCTGCAAGAAAGGAAATTAGAACTTTTTAGTATGTCTATGAAGCAGACCTGTACACAGCCCCTGTGAAGAGCACCACCTCCTAGATATTTATTTGCAAAATCCACTTCAAGAGCCCCCTTTGATTGATCTTCTATTAAGCCTGAACTGTGAGCCTGCAAAAATGTGAAAGTGCTAAGTTACGAAATCATATATGCTGACATTAAGACATTTTATGATGATTTCAACTAAATATGATTACTCTGCTTGTTATTATTACAACACATTCGATCTGTTTCATTTTTTTCTTCTCTTTTTATTACCTCAAATTGGCACAAAGGAACTGTAGAAGTGCCCCAAAACTTAGCATCTGGATATGAAATGCATAAAGGGCGATGCCCCAAAGCAAGAACCTTTCGCTCAAATGACACAGAGCCCATAGGGATATTTGCACATATCCGTTCAAAATAGTGTATAATACAGTTTATCTTACTCTCCTGATTTTGATTGTGACTTCCATATAAACTCCTGCAGTGCCACCAAAGTTAAATGGCATGAGAAGAAATACAATAAATTGAAACATGTCGGACGTATAAATTATTGCAGACAATAACCTGAGTTGGGAAAGACAAGCATAAAAACTATATATATACATACACTAAAAGTTACAAAATAGCTTTTAAATACTTACCGCTACCCTTTTAACATTGATATTTTATAACACTCAGAAAAAGTATGAACACTTAGGTCACAGAAAATTAGACTGGAATCCCTCAAGCAAAACTCATTACTTTCCATATGAATAATGTCGATTTCCACAAGATATGTCCATATGCATATACTGTTCCACGACTCCCACAATTGTCACTTTTCAAAAGAGTAAATATTTTCTCCATATTGACAAATTTTATTTAACTAATTACATATTATCTTATTTAAAAATAAAATGTTATATAACCAGCCACTCCATGGCAGAAAAAACTAATATTCTCAGTGATCGAAAATTCTCAATTGTTGAATGTTATTACCACAAGATGTAACCCACCCCTTTATTTGAACTTTCATGTCTATTAATGTAATACAAGATTGAAATTAGTTGTATACTCACAACCCCTCAAAAGAGGGTTAAGGTCACATACGCGAAGAGATGATCAAAGTTGATTGTTGGAAGATGTTTGTCACCTCTGGTAGCAAGTGGGAACAAACAAAAGAAAGAGCATCCTAGAAGAGCACCAACCAATTCCTGAGAAGCCAGTCAGACATTTGTAAGTCTGATTACTTTTTTTTTTTTTTTTGCTAATGATCAGTCTAATTACATTAATATAACAGAAAAACGCAGAAACAGATAAAGATGGCTATTTTGCATAAACTAATGTGCAAATTAGGATAGAGTAGAACTAATTGATTCCACCACACACAACACCTATTCCTCCTATTGTAAGAGATTGGGACACAAAACAGACTTCCACATAATAGTCTTGGAAAGGGCCCAATTTTTAGCGTCTCAGGTGTTCTTGTTTCTTTATGGTAAAGAGTGAAGTTCATTGCATTTTTATGGGCTTCCACTTCTGTGGAGTTGACATATGTTCCTTTTTATTGCTTTACTTTTTTTTATTTATAATTTTATATATATGTATGTATTTATTTATTTATTTATTTATTTGAGGATAACTAATCCCCCTACTTGTTATTGTCCCTTTTCTTTGCTTATTATTAACAAATATTGTATGTTTCTTATTTGAAAATTAAAAATTAAAAAAAAAAATTTGTTTTGCCTTGTGTGGCCATAAAGTATTTATTTATTTATTTATTTATTTGAGGATAACTAATCCCCCTACTTGTTATTGTCCCTTTTCTTTGCTTATTATTAACAAATATTGTATGTTTCTTATTTGAAAATTAAAAATTAAAAAAAAAAATTTGTTTTGCCTTGTGTGGCCATAAAATTGTCCAAGGGGCAAAAATCTGGCAGGTAAAAACATATAAAATGACAAGCCTATGGTTGACGGCACTTTAGCTTCTATTAACAGCTTCTTGGGAAAACGATATTAATATTGGTTGAAAATTTGATTCATGAACTCCATTAACTAGAGAACCAAGCACGTGATTAAGAAGAATCTTGCAAAAAGCAATGAACTAAATCGCGATTAAAGCATTATCTGCTTTATCGAATAGGTGCCATATAAATCAACGTTTTTTTTATTATTACTGAGACATTACATTCACAAAATCAACAGTGCCAACAAAAATATATAGTAAATGCATGATCTAAACTCATCTTCAATCTAGCAGGCCCATCACCTCTGCTATGGCCCTATGGGTTAAAAATTGATACGATTCAAAATTGCATATATGAGTCATGATTTTCGGCCTTCCATATAAGCATGTAACAGAAACAATTAAGATGATTGAACCCAAATAAATATCTAGATAAGCAAACACAAATTTAGTTCTTTAACCTGAGAATTGAAGTATAAACGGATACCTGGTTGAGGAGCACCACACCGTCTTCTTGCGAATTCAGAAGGCAAAGACCAGTTTTGGCTACAACTCCTCCTCGATTGATGAAGCCGTCTGCATTTTGATAGTGGGTTTCTAACAAAGAAGGAAACCGCAATACTAAATTTGCCAACATGGGAAAAACCTGTTCAAACCATTTCTTGGATTTCTCTTTTGACATTAACTGCACAAAAGTTTGCTTTCAGATACAAGGATGTTCAACAAATTTATTATTCAAACGAAATACAGATAAACTCTCAACGTTTATGCTGACTTTGTTCCTTGGCTTTGACACATTACTTTAATTAACTACAACAAACTCAAAGGTGGGTTTTTAGATTGTTGGAGAAATAAAGATGTTCAATGATATACAAATCAATTCTCCACATTTATGCTGTGTTTGATTCTTGAGTTAAACTACACAATACTGGGTATTTCAGCTTCAGATTGTTGGAAAAGTAAGTAATGTCCATGCTGGAAATCATCCATGATAATGATCCAATTCAACAGTTTATATATATACACATTGAAAATAAAATTAAAAATATATATATTTTCTTTCATTTCTTTGATTGTTTGGAATTGGAAGCATGTTATAGGGGGCTAACTGGAATGTATTTTTGAGGGGTTTTGTTCTGAGACCTATTTTCATTTCTTTGCTTTCCAATTCGGGCAATATGCTAGAATGACTATCCAACAAAGTGAAATTAGCAAAATGACCTTCTTCTATTTTTTATGAAGAAAGACACTTACTCATTCTTTGTAAAAAGATGTCATTTTGCAAATAAAAATTTTTTGAAAAGTTATTTTACTAATAAAACTTTTTAAAAGAGTTATTTTTACAAATGCCCTGTTTTTTCGGACTTCTGAGGACTCTTGTTCTCTTTGTACTTGATACCATTATAAATTAAAGGAAGCTTTCATATATACACACATATATATATATATATAAACATACATACATATAGAGTTATAAACACGTCAATACATCATCTATAACGTACATGCACAATGTTCATAATCATAAATATAAACAAATATGACAATTGTTTGAGGAATTGGGAAACGAAATGTATGAAGAATTGGAAGTTGGAATCTGATTACCTCGTCGAAGAAGAGGGCGTAACCTTGGGGAGCGAAAGGAGCGAAGGGTTCGGAAGAGACGGAAAGAGCGTGTCTGAGGTTGGAAATGGCGGCGAATAGAAGCTCTCCGGAGAGAACCCGGCTCCGGTCGGGTCCTACGGCGAGCGACTTGAGTATTTCAACGACTTGCGAGGGCCAGAAGAGACGCGACGACCGAAGTACGACCGGTAAATAAGGTAATATTGATTTCAGATCTTCTCTCTCTTCCATTCTCTCTCTCCCTCTCTCTCTCTGTGTTTTCCCTGGAATTTTTTTCCAGACTTTGCTTGTTATGTTGCCCATCTCGGCTTTTTTTTTTTTTTTTTTTTTTGAAAATTTGGTTACAAATTTGCTAGAATTTTAATCCGTACAAATCGGTAAAATGGCCTTTTTATTTACAAGTCGTTTCTTGACCAGCCAAAAAAAGGGTCGTTTCTGATTGTTCCAACATTTTACAAATAATACAAATTTCCGGAAGTTCTTTTCTTAATAAAACCTTCTTGTTAAGTAAGTCTTGAGTTTAGAATTTAAAAGGGTCGTTTCTGATTGTTCCAACATTTTACAAATAATACAAATTTCGGGAAGTTCTTTTCTTAATAAAACCTTCTTGTTAAGTAGGTCTTGAGTTTAGAATTCAAATTTTATTACAATAAAAAGCTCTCAAAAATAGTCATATTTAATTTTTTTACTACAGTAAAAAGTTCTCACATAAAATTACATCTCAACTCAAATTAAAAACTCGAATCAACGAACTAAACGAGCCTATAATTTTAACAAATGATGGCCCCAAACCTTTGAACATCATGAACGGTTGAATTTCGCGTGACAAATAAACTCTCATGACCACTTTACCACGAACCAAGCCACACGTATGAAATAGTAGTTAATGAGAAGGAAAATAAAAGAAAATGAAAGAACACACGAGAGTATAGGGTTTTCTCTTGGATGATTCATTATGAAAAATAAAATTGCAAAAGAGCACAAGAGCTTTAGGCCAAAGAATTGGACTTAGGGATGATTCATTATGAAAAATAAAATTGCAAAGGAGCACAAGTTTAACCATTATTTGAAATAAAATTTTAAGGCCACCATAGAAAATAACCTGAAGGTTACGAAAAATAACCTTACAAATTATGAAAAGATAACATGTAAGTTACGAAAGATAAATCTGCTGATTACGAAAAATAACTTTTAGATTATGAAAAGATAACATATAGGTTATTAATGGCATAAGATAAATTTACAATAGTGATATAAATAAAATAATGTTACTTTAATAATAACATTTTTAATTTTGTTAAATGAGAGAATTATTATAATATATGAGAAAATTATAGAATTAGATATTATTAATTTTCAAGTATTTAAGTCAATAATTTTTGTATTTTCGATGCAAAACAACTTGTGAAATAGAAATTGATGTCTTGGGCGTAGGTATAAAAGTATATAAAAGGCCTTACAAATATGTTACCAACTTCATTGAAAAATGACATTTTTTACTTAAATTTTCTTTTTACGGTTAGTAAAAAGATTTTTTTCACGTAAATTATTTTCTACCAATTATAAATAAATTATTTACATGATAAACTGTTTTTTACTTCAAATAATTTTAAAATTTGCAAGTTACTTAATTTTAAGATATATTCTTTCATGTGACGTATAAGAACCACAAACCTTGCAATGATATTGGTTTTTTGCTGGTTAAATTTCTCTGCAAAGAAGGGGCATACTTGAAATCATTTTTCAGTTGTAACATTTCTGGAAACTTGACCTTTGAAAGAATATATCTTAATGTCGAATAAACTATCCAATGGCGAATAAACTTGCATGATACGCGTCACGGCCACGTAAGAGCCAATGCCACAGCTGAACCTGAAATTCAAAGGAATTTTGAAGCATCGAGATCAAGGCACAAGCAAAAAATGATAAAAGATGGTGGCCGAAAAGAGAACCAACTCTCCACTGCATGGTGACGCTATAGGCAATCCATTTCTTACTTTTCCTTTCATGGCCAAGTCCGTCATTGCTCTTGCGATGCTCCTGAAAAGGCTACGGGGCAGATTGCGGCGTTTGAAAACGGCATTGACACTTGCCAATTCCATTGAATAATCAGGCAGCTGTTGAAAAATAACATGATAGCTCAATATTTGGAATACAAGAAAAAAAAAAAACATATTTAGGTTTTGCCAAATCTTTTTAGATAGATATGCACAAATACAAGACGATTGAAAAAAAAAAAAAAAAAAAAAAAAAAGAAGCATTCAGCAACTGAGCTTATCAAGAATGCGCAACCTGCAAAAAATACAAGCACACATAGATAGACATATACAGATACGCATACACAAATATATACATATATGAACACGGGATTGGAAATATAGCACACCCAATTCCATCACAATAGAGCTTTTGTTCTGTGACCAGCAACAGCAGTCCCCAACAGTGTGCTCTGTTTTTTTTTTTTTTTTTTCCTCCAGAGAGTGCATCTTTGAAAATACCTAATATGGTTCCGACACACAAGTACAAACCAAAGAGGTGTAAATATCCAGTACTCATCAAATAACATAAGATTGTTGAGAACCGAATGGAAGGGATCCCAGATGTATATTGATTTCATCAATAAACAAATCCATTCAAAACAATGAAATTCACGGTACATTCAAATGTAAAAGTAGGAATATAATGGTGTTTACCCCCAGTGTTCAACTTTAACCTTGGTTCTCACTATGCATGGTTGAATAAAAAAGGAAAGATGAGAATTGCGCATAAGACGTGTCGCTCATACAAAAGAACAGGCAGATTTGAGTTTGGTTATTATTAGGTTTATTGCAACTATAAATAGACTTACTATTTGTGTTTTATTGATGATTGTTACTGAATATACAGATTTCCTCTCTATTGTACTCTATTCTCTCTAAATCCTTATTCTTTTTCCCTAAATTCCTACTGCACCCACTGGGAAAAAGGAATGATAGACCTTCTCTTCTTCTCTATCTCTTTCTCTCTCTGTCTTTAATCTATCTATTCTTTTTCCCTAAATTCCTACTGCACCCACTGGGAAAAAGGAATGATAAACCTTCTCTTCTTCTCTATCTCTTTCTCTCTCTGTCTTTAATCTGGTCATGCCTTATTCTTATTCAGCAAAAACTACATGTACATGCATAAATATAAAACTCCTGCTCAATTATGTGCCGCTTTCTATATTTAATTTTATCAAAGTAATGATCAAAGCATTGTTAGACTAGAACATAAAAGCAGGTCAAACTCGATCTTTGTACAGTCTAATATTCTTGAAAACAGATCAGGCCTAATCCTTCAAAAGTAAAATACAAATTAATTTGTAGCATTGTAGACAGTTCTTGATCTCACCTCATTGAGAATTATTGTAAGGACGCCTCAAGCCTATAAGCATGAATACTTTTCAAAACATCAAGTGTTACATCATTAGGGAGTAATCCTTTCCGGATCATGTCCTTGAGAAGCATGATCGCTGCATCTATTCTTTTGACCTTTACATAACCATTAGCTAAGGTGTTATATGAAATGGTATTAGGAAGGACACCCGTTACTACCATCTGATCAAAGATGTCTTTTCCTTTATCCACTTCACCTTGACGACAGTATCCCTTAATCAAGGTGTTGTGAGTTATTGTATTAACCTCTTTACCATGTTCAATCATCGACTCAAACAATTTTTGAGCTTTGTCCATCAAACCTTCATTGCACAGAGCATTCATAACTATGTTCAGAGTTACAATATTAGGAAAAAATGTCTTGCTCACCATAATATCAAACAATCTCTTAGCTTCTTCCGATTTACTTGAATGGTACAATCCATCATGCAAAGAGTTGTTGGCGATGGCAGCAAGAAATAAACCTTTCTCTATCATCACTTCCGCGAGATAAAGTGCCTCTGTGGTTCTCCCTTCCTTGCACTGAGCATCCAAGATACAATTGAATGTAGCAATATTTGGAGAGATTCCATAACTAGTCATGTTTTCTAAGAATTGTATCGCTTCTTTCCATCGACCACACTTGCACAAAGTAGAAATCAAAGAATTGAATGTCAAAACATCAGGCTGTATATCTTTTCTAAGCATCATTTCAAATAGTGAAATAGCTTCCTGAAATTTCTCTTCCTTGCAAAGAGAATGAATTACCGAGGTGTAGATACGTACATTAGGCGGGACACCACTATCAAGCATGTCAAGCAGCAATCTTTTGGCGTCCTCAGACCGACCCAGCCTGCTTAACCCATGAATCATATAAGTCAAAGCAACAACATTAGGCACAACACCAAGGTTGATCATATTTCGAAACAAGCTCAAGGCCTCGTCTATTCGTCCTTTCTTATAAAGACCCTTCAAGATTGGACTAAAACACTCTACAGTGGGTTTAACCCTCTTATCTCGGCGCATCCGCTTAAGCAGCTCGAGCGCCTTCCAAGTTTCTCCAACGTTACAGAGCCCATTAATCATAGTCGCGTAAGTGATTTCATTACACAAGTGTTCCTCCTCTACTATTCGATTAAACAAATCCATCGCCACGACCATCGAGCCTTCCTTGCAAAGCCCGTGAAGCAGAGTACTCATTGTACGAGCATCCGGCTTAAGGCCGGTTTTAATCATAGTTGCGAAAACACAGAAACCCAAGTTTACTTTGTCCAAACAACACAGACATTTGATAACAATACTCAAAGTACCGACCTCAGGGCTAAAATGATCACAACCCATTATCTCTCTATACACATAAACAACAGTTGAACAACGTTTCATGTTGGAAAGTGAGCCAAGCAATTGATTTAGAGCCCAAATAGAAGGCATGGGTCGCATTTGAATCATGGAATTGAAGTAACCCAGAGCTTCTTCTACTGTTAGGTTTCTAGATTTACACCGTGTTTGGATCAATTTCTCCAAATGGGCAACAGAATTTTCACCGCTATATACTCTAGAAGCGTAAGAACGAAAACGGGTTGTGAAAATTCCGAAGAGAGAAAGGAAAGAAGGATTACCAGGAGTTCGTTTCGTCAGACTTTTGGTTTTCATCTCCGACGTCAGAAGCGAATGTTGGTGATTTTGGCTGTTGAATTGGAGAGCTCCAAAGAGCTTCCGAATTCATGACAGTTTTGCATTTGGAGAACGAGATTCAAAGAAAATCGTTAGGTTAAAGTCGTTAAAGTTTAGCCTCAAATCTCATTTTAATCCTTAAATTAGTAGTTCTTAAAATTTTATTCTATTAATTTAATGTTAAATATGTAATGAAATTTATAAATATTATAGACTTTAAATTAAAAACATTAAAGGCTAAAACAATATAAAATAATTAAGACGACCTAAAATTTTAACTGTTTTTAATTTTAGATTCTAATTTATACGGATTGTATTAAATTTTAACATCTAGTTGATATAATGACTAAAATTAACCAATTAAAACTTTAGAGATTATCAGTGTGACATATGAAAACTCAATGACTAAAATATGATTAAGTGTAAACTTTAGAGACCATTTGTGGAGTTGACCCAAAATCCTTCTAAGTAAATAGTAAATTTTAAAACCATTTGAAGTAAATAACAGTTTACCGTGTAAATAATATTAGAAAAATTATTTTGTCACATAAATTTTATGTTTACAACTAATAAAAAGATATTTTTCCATGTAACTAAAAAAACATTACTATGTAAATTATATTTTACCAATAGTAAATGGATAATTTACGTATTAAACTGTTATTTACTTTAAATAATTTTAAATTATGCTATTTACTTTTTTCGTTAAGTAAAATATGTTATTTGCTACAATTTTTCTATTATCATTTTTTCCCAATTTTTCTTTACTTATTTTATCTTTTCTTTTTGCTTCTTCTCTTTTTTTTTTGACGATTTGTATAATCGTTGTTTTAAACCATCATGCACGCAAAACGCGCAATTTTGACTAGTTATTATTTTTTTATTATATAAAAAAGTGAGAATAAAAAATTTAAGATTAATTACAAAAATTCTCCTTAAATTATGTTTTTTTTGTAATATTTTATTCTCTGATCTTTAAAAGAGGGCTCAAACCCTTAGGGTCATTACCTACATTTATTTTTCACATCTATTGTGGTACTACTTAAACTCTACTTGCAATATACGTAGTGAGTAATCTGTGTGTTAAGTTTTAATTACTATGTCATTATTAAAAACATATAAAATAAGAATATAAAATCCAAAATAGAAAAAAGTATTAGAAAAAAAGGGGGTTAAAACATGACTAAGATGAAGAAATAAATAAGTTTTAGGGCAAAAGGAATCAAATGAAAAAAATAAATAAATCTATAAGACAAAAAATAATTAAAAAAAGAGGTAAAAATGACCAAAATGAAGAAATAGATAAGTATTAAGGCAAAAGAAACCAAAACGAAAAAAAAAATAAAGGGTGCATTTAGAACTCATTCTAAAATGATTTTGTTATCTGTATGAAAATGGAAATGAAAATGTTTTCAATCTCAGACAGAAATCATTTTTGAAAATGCATTTGGTAGTTTTATTATGAGATTGTTTTCGATATAAGAAAAAACAGGAATGTCATTTGGTAATTCATTTATACTGATTCTAAAACTTTTCTTATTAAATCTTTCTTTGTTCCCCATGGGAACCTTCTGGATTGTTTTCGATATAAGAAAAAACAGGAATGTCATTTGGTAATTCATTTCTACTGATTCTAAAACTTTTCTTATTAAATCTTTCTTTGTTCCCCATGGGAACCTTCTCGTGTTATATTCCTAATTTCCACTTCTTTCCCTCTCCACATAACATTCTTTCACCCAAAAAAAAAATCCCTGCGTACTCTTCTCCTTCAATGGATTTCTTCAAGTCCATCTTTTCTCCTTCAATGGATTTCTTCAATCCATCTTTTCTCCTTTAATGGATTTCTTCAAGTCCGTCTTCACCGACGAACCCTTGGAGCCTTCTGACTCTGACCCGCCTACCGCAAGGATCTCGATGAGTTTGGATCCGACATGAGGATGGAGACGGCGGTGATCAGCGACGCCTCCT
This sequence comes from Morus notabilis, assembly GCF_000414095.1. Lineage (NCBI taxonomy): Eukaryota > Viridiplantae > Streptophyta > Magnoliopsida > Rosales > Moraceae > Morus > Morus notabilis. Next base: position 53,631 of record NW_010361498.1, on the reverse strand, counting down.
CATGCGCCGTCAAGGACCTCCCGGTGTCACTCGAGATCGGCACCACCGTCACTCAGGAGTCACTCGAATCGGTCAGCCAAGCGATCGACGACATCAGAAGCTCCGTTTGGAAATCGGCGGCCGAGATCATTTCTCAAGGCATGCATTCACTTTTGGCCGCCGTCAATGAAGACTTTGACGCTTTTGGCCAGCCGAGACAACTTGTTACGAACAGTGTTAATCATGAGAAAAAGGTTTAGATTTGGTGAGGTTCGAGCAAATAGTGAGGAGAAAATGAAAACGGGAAAAGGAAAACGACTCAAATTCGTTTTCAGAAATTGCGTGATTTTGTGAGAAAGGTCAAAAACGTTTTCAGTTTATTTTTGGTTGAAGATTGCTCCAAACGCAATTCTCAGATGATTTCTATTTTTTCTCATCGAAAAACGGGAAAAACGTTTTCAGAATGGATTCCAAACAGACAAGAAATTTCATGACAAAACAAAAAAAAAAGTAAAAAAGATGACCAAAATGAAGAAATAAATAGTTTTGGGTAAAAGGAAAGAAATAAATAGTTTTAGAACAAAAAAGAACCAAAACGAAAAAATAAAATTTCCAGGGTAAAAATAAATAAAATATTAAAAAATGACCAGAATGAAGAAATGAATAGATTTTAGAACAATAAGAACCAAAATAAAAAAATAAAATAAAATTTGAAGACAAAAAAAGGTCAAAAAAAGACCGAGGATGTTTGGTAGAGGGATTCGTTCCCTGATTCGAATCATGATTCATGGTTCGCTACAGTATTTTTTCTCATAAAAAATTCACGTAAATCGAAAATAATTTGAATCACATGGTTTGAATCATCCAACCAAACGTCTTGTAAAATGAAAAAGAAATAAGTTTTAGAGTAAACAAAATATAAAAAAAGACTTTAAAAAGAAAAAAAAAAAAAAAGGGGGTGCCATTCAACTAAACGTGGAGAAGTGTCATACATTTTTATATATAGAAATAAATAAGTTAGTAAGTAAGTAATCAAAACGAAAAAAATATATTATTCAGGGTAAAAAAAAAAAAGGCTAACAAAGACTAAAATGAAGAAATAAATAAATTTTAAGGTAAAAAAATAAAATGAAAAAATAAAATTTCAAGACAAAAAGTAAAAAAAAAAGGTAAAAATAAAATAAAAAATAAATAAATTTGAAGGTAAAAATAAAAAAAATAATAAAAGGAATGAACTGAAAAAGGAGAAGGGTTGTCATTTCAATCAAAACGTTACCGTTTTAGTTGTAATGGCAAAGAACACTTTTAATATATGGATAGATTAAGGCATCGTTCATTTCACCAATTCGAGTTTTTAATTTCAATTTTGCTACAGTTAAAAATTCTCATAAAAAGTCACATTTAACTATTTTTGCTACAGTGAAAAGCTCTCACATAAAATCACATCTTAACTCGAATTAAAAACTTAAATCTACGAACTGAACGAGGCCTAAAGGACCCAAAAAAATAGTGAAGTAGGGACACATAAGAGAAAAATAATGCAACACGTGCAAATTAGAAAAATGACATTTATAAAAAAAATAATGGTTGAGAAGATCATGAAAAAATAAAATATTCAAGTAGGGGCGTATATATAGAGAATTATTTTAGTGAGGCGTTCCAAAAGAATTGTGAGAATAATCTTTTGCGTAATAATATTTCATAGTACCACCGGAAAGAAATATCTAAATAAGATCACATTCGGACAAAAAAATACTTTATTCATGGGAAATGAGAGGAAAAAAGTTAAAAAAAATGGGCAAGAAGGAAAAATAAAAATTCCAGAAAAAAAAGTAAAAGGAAAAAGAAAATATGGAAAGAAAGAAAACCCAAAAGGAAAGATTTAGGGCACGTTTAAAACTCGTTCTAAAATAATTTTATTTTTTGTATGAAAATGAAAACGTTTTCAATCTCATACATAAATTATTTTTGAAAATGCGTTTGGTAGTTTTATCAATAGATTATTTTCAGTGTAAAAAAACCCATTAATATATCTCTTTCTCTCTCTGTGCTCAAGAGAAAAGAAAACGAAAATAAAAAATGAAAAACGACTAAAAGTCATTTTTCATTTTTCTCTCATTTTACACTAAACTAAAAAATCATTTTCATTTCCGTTTGTTGTCTTTATTGTACCAAACGCCGTTTTGAAAATATTTTCATTTTTTCTTTCTCAAAAAACGTGAAAAATAAAAACAGAATCAATTCTAAACACGGCCTTAATCTTTTAGGGGAGGAAAGCAAAAGAAAAAACAAAAGAGAAAGGAAAAAAGAAAAACAAAGAGTGGGATCAAAACACAAGTTTCAACTAAAACTTGGGTTATATCCCTTCCCTTGTCCTCCATTGAGAAATAGAAATGACTAATCCTGAGGTAAAGAGTTGAGAAACTCAACACCACTATTTTTGAACAACTTAGAGTCAGGCGCACTACTACGGATATGAAAATAATATAACAAATTAGATTCAATTATCAATTGTTCCTATCAAAAATAGGATTGGTTACGGACATAGTTTCATAAAACCATGCGATTTTTATGATCTAAATAAAACAGATTTTACATGAAGAAAATTTGTCTTAGCATGTTTTATTTGATATGGGTAGGAGAAGAACCGAACTCGGTATTCTTAAGAGAGAGAGAGAGAGAGAGAAATTAGAACCAAGTCAAGATAATACACGCGCATTTCAACCGAATACGCGTTTTGGTCGAAATACTCTAGCTCCGCTACAATAGGCGTTTTTATGCCTTATTATTATGTATAGATAAATTAGTTTGGTTATTATCTTTGAATTTTTTTGTTTTGGAAGTTTTTCTATGATTAGAACAAATAAATTACTAGTAGTTCTTTATTTTTAACCGTTAAATTTGTATAAAAAATAATATATTTTGTATTCTTTTTTAATTTAATGTGAGTTTGACATGATTCAACGGTTAAAAATTGACACTAATAATAAATTAGACCTATCAAAAAAATTTAACCTATTAATATATTAAGGTATCATAACGTATAGAGAAGGTATCTCTTTATTTTTTTAAAATATCTTTGACGTTTTATTTACTGAAGTACGGATGGGCGCCAGTTTGTCGGCACTTAAAAACCCTCATTAAAAAACTGGGTTTAGAAAAAAAAAAAAAAAAAAAAGAAGCTAAATCTCATTTAATTAATTTATTAACAACCGTCTCATATCAAAATTCAAAGGCCTTTTGGAAAAGTGCACCGTATCTTTGTTGGACGACAGGTATTTTATTTTATATTTTTTCCAAACTTTTGCCAATATAATAAGCCTTTATGTCGACATTTTCAAATTTGCTACTCGGTTGGTGCGGTATTAATAATTTCTAGCTGTGCATTGATGTGACACTCAAATTGATTAATGCTAGGAAATAAGAGTTACACAATTGAGCGTTTTGATTTGATATTTTAAGAACCCAGCCAACAAAAAAAAAAAAAAAAGACAAAAAACAAAAAAAAAAAAAAAAAGAGCTAAAACAAGTAGCTATTTCCTTTTTCTTTTCATGGACTTTCTTCAGTGTTTTATTTTTTATTTTTGAGAATGTCAGTATTTTGTATATTTTTATAATTTAACGTGATTTTAATTAAATTTAATGATAAAAAAATAGAGACTATGAGTATTTTTAAAAATAATGGAACACCAAAAAACTCTTTCTTTTCAACTGAAAACTAATTTCTCTAAAAGCTTCATAAAACCCCAAAACATACAACTTCAACAACACATTATTACCATTGTATGCCTAAGTTAAGTTTTTTGTCCGTTAGATCTGTATAATATACGTAAAAGTAAAAAAATATGTAAATCTAACGGTTAAAAAAATTAATTTATTGATACGTTATGTGTATTATAAAATTTCTCTAAAAAGAAATAAAAATAGAAAAATTCAGCATTTTTTATAAAAAAAAAAAAGAAAAAAACAGAAAAATTCAGCATCGTACAATGTTTGATGAATAGATATTATAGAGCAACGGTAATATTTTAACAAATTCAAAGTTCGGACTTTGGGATTAGAAACTTTCCGCACGTCAATGATATGTCCCCACGTTATGGTACGCGTGCGTTTTTTTATTTTTTTTATTTTTTGCTTTTCAGTAGAAAAACGTACACATTAACGTATAATTAGCACCAATAAGAATGAAAATATCCCCAATTTTTATTTTGTTTGCACTTTTTCATAGTTTTAACCTTTTCTCTATATTTTTTAAACTACAGATGTAAGATTTAAATTTAAAAAATATATTTAATTTTTTTTCCTAAAAATGTGCTCTATGATTTAAAAGGCAATACATAATACAAAACCCAACCCCCCACAACTCCCTCCTACTGTAAAAAAAAAAAAAATGACTTTTTAACAAAATCTATACAATAGATTAAGCACACACATGGTTATTTGTCTAAGGATATTCTTATCTTTTTTGCTTTGTTAATTTGTTCAGAAAATATGAGAGAGATAAAATTGAAACTTTTTTTTCAAATTCAAAAATCATCTGCAATTTTTTTCCCTAAAAAGTGTTTATAACTTTTAAAAACAAAAGGATAAATTGATAAAATAAAATTAAAGCCGTATATTTATATTATCAATCCTGTGTATTAAATGTCTAGTTATGTAATTAGTCTTTATTATTATAGTTTAAAAGAATGAAATATGTAGAAATTAAAGCATCTTGCGTTAAAAATTATTTAAGTATTCTCTTCTTAAATTTTGACATTTATCGATTGCAATATATCACATATTATCTTATCTTATCTTATACATATAAAAGTGACAATAGGTGCTTGTCTTTAGGATGAAGCAATTCGTCCCTTAAACGAGTGGGACGAAACCTTAATGAGACGTTTGGTTCGTGGATTAAAATCATGAGATTATAATCATTTTCGATTTATGTGTATTTTATATGAAAAAAATATTATAGCGAACCATGAATCATATGCAATATATCACATATTATCTTATCTTATCTTATACATATAAAAGTGACAATAGGTGCTTGTCTTTAGGATGAAGCAATTCGTCCCTTAAACGAGTGGGACGAAACCTTAATGAGACGTTTGGTTTGTGGATTAAAATCATGAGATTATAATCATTTTCGATTTATGTGTATTTTATATGAAAAAAATATTATAGCGAACCATGAATCATGATTTGAATCAGAGTACGAATCCTCTTATCAAACGTCACATAAATTTTTATGCTTTGACTACTCAGATAATATATTTTAAACTGGCAAAGTATTAATAGTACCAAAAGTAACAAAATAGTATCCCAGGAAAAAATATTATTTTAATAGTACCAAAATAGGGAAGGGAAAATAAAAGACAAGATACGGATTATAATTTTTTTTATCTAAATTAATCAAAGTGAGTAAAAAAAATCTTATTTTCACGAGCACTACCAAATTTATTATTATTAATTTTTTAAAGATTTCACGAGCTTCCTAATGTTTCTAAAACTAGCTTTATCTTGGGCGGAGTGTTTCATATAAAATAATTGCTATACAAATTGTTTAAAAAAAAAAAAAAAACAGAAGACACAAAACCAATGAAAGTAAAAGCATGAAAATATTTGAAGTAAACGACGGATAAAAAATTATAACTTATTTTTTTGTGTTTTAAATTAATTTTATTTTATTTTGTTTATTGTGTTTGTTATTTAATTCAGTGTGGTTTTATTATATTTTAACTTATTTTTATTTAATTATATTTTTCATTCTAATTATTTATGGTATTTTATCTGAGCAGGATAAAAAATTTAAAGCAATACGGTATTAAAACGAACAAAATCAGACAACAAATCAACACTCTTTTTTTAGTCTTTGTATAGTTTTAGTGTTAAACATGCGCTACGCGCATGAGATTAATTTAAAACAACAGCTTTATAAATTGGTTTTAAAAAAATAAAAAAAAATAAGACATAAAAGAAATGAAAATAATATCAGGGAAAAAATCTTAAGCAAAAATAAAGGAAAAAGTTTTAACTTATTTTGTTATGTTTTAAATTAATCTATTTTATTTTGTTTAAATTTTTTTTTTTTTTTTACATTGGTGCAATTTTAGTTTATTTTATTATATGTTTGTTTAATTTCATTTTATTATTGAAAGTATTTTTATGTGAGTAGTATTAAAAATTTGATACAGGTGCTAAAATAGACAATATAATCAATTCAAAAAAAATAAATAAATAATAACAAATAATAATAAAAAATAACCATGAAAATATTTTGAGCCGTCGAATAAAAAATTCCAACAACTCATATTGGCGTATGACCTACACGCGCAAAGTGACACGCGTCCAGGGGGTGAAAGGGGAGAAGCGTGTCAGTTGGCGTAGCAGGCGGGCCCCGCCACTTTCTCCTTCAACCAATCAAAGGTGACACATGACAGCTGCAGTCGGCCACTATCTGAGCTATGCGGGATTCTGCATTGCATTCTTTCGTGAGCTCGTTTCTCTCCTCTTATGCATGCTGGCACGTGGCCTGTAATTTGTGTGAACTAATCAAAACTTGCCACGTCTACTTAAGCGAGCAACCAATTGGCATGCGACGCCTGATTTTTTTTTAGAGCTTTTCACTGTAGCAGAAAAGTTAGATGTGACATTTTCTGATAACTTTTAACTGTAAAAATATAGAACTGAAAACTCAAATCCGCGAAATGAACGAGGCGTCAGTTAGTCCAACCCCACCTGGTTACTTTCTCAAAAAAAAAAAAAAACTATTTCGTTCAAAACCTCAAAAAAAAAAACCCGTTCTTCTTTAGAGGTATGTATGGATGGATACGTTTAAAAAAATCCACTATAATACAGTTGCGCGTGAGAATCTTTTTAAATTTTTTTTATAATAATAAATCTTTTTTTTTAATGAGCAATTCAAACACGGGAGTTATGTAAACTTTAAAGGCTCATGTATTTCGTACATTTAAATCTATAATTTTAATTATGTTATAATATTTTTTTTCCATAAAAATTTAAAATTTAAATGTTAAAATTAAGAATCATAAATTTAAATGTATAAATAAAATGAGCCCTTATCAATTCTCTACCTCTTATTGGTGAGGTGTAATTTGAAAGTTAATGCAAACAAATCTTTTTCATTTACATGTACAAAAACGAATCTCTTTTATATTTATACAAAATAAGTAGTTTTTCTTGTAAGATCAGAAAAATAAAATTATTGATAGTTTTATTTTTTTAAGTTATTTTTAATCGTTAGATCTACATTAAAAACTTTTTGTTATGCATATTTTTTAACATAATTTAATTTTAATAAGAACTAATAGTTAGAAAAATAATCTTATCAGTAGGATGACCCACCAGAAAAACTCTCTGTAAAATATGCTATGACGTTTATAAGAACGCCAACTTCAATTTAAGGGCCGTTTAGTTTAATGATTCGAGTTGAAATGTGACAGTATGTGAGAGCGTTTTATTGTAGCATAAAAGTTAAATGTGATTATTTTTTAGAGCTTTTTATTGTAACAAAACTTAAATTTTAAACTGTAAAATAAACGAGGTCTTAGTTGAAGAAGTTCTTGGGAGTCCACAAATTTCAGTTACCAAGAAAAAAAAGTTCGACACTAAAGGCGATGAATCTTGATAAACTTGTCTTCTCTCACCATAGTGAATGGATAGAAGAAATATCACATTTTTCTCCTACAAAAATGAAGAAATATCATTCTATTTTTTTAAAAAAAACAACAAGATACCATCACTATTAAGCATCATCAATAACATAAAAAAAAAAAAAAAACTTATCTGCACATCTCGGATTACGAATTGAATTAATTTTTTAATTATTAAATTCATGTATATTTATATTAAAAATTTACAAACCTGTAGAAGTGCTTATACTTTAAATCCAACAGTAAAAAACGTTTAGAAGACGTTTGGTTCATGGATTAGAATCATGTGATTAGAACTATTTTCGATTTACGGGCCCGTTTGGTTTGAGGATCCAGGACAAGATTAAAATCATGTGTTGAAAACATGTTTGGTGTCGTATGGATTGGAGTCATGGACTTGAGTTAAGGTTCATTTTTTGGGTCCTGATTTTTGAATCAGGACCCCTCTGATTCAGCCCAAGACTTCAGTCTTTGTACAGTAATTTCACTGTGCTTAAAGCAGTTAATCCTTGTGGCCTTTTCCGCATCTCAGCACTATCATTTGCAGAGTGACTTTTTAACAAAGGTGTACATGGATGTAGAATTGTAGATAATGTTGTTATTTTCTTTTTTAGTAGTTTGGTTAGCAATATAATATTTCTCACATTTTTAATATATGCTTGGCTTGTTATATAATTTCATTCACATTTTTTCCATTTATTTCTCACTTAGTTTGTAATAATTTTGAGTTAAATTATTTGCATAATTTTTTTTTTAGTACTTCATTTTTTTAATTATATAACGAATTATATATATTTTTTAAATTACATGTAACGAATTATATTTATTACATAATTTTTTAAATTACATTATTTTGGTCATGATTCATTTCAAATTCAGAAAACAAGACAACCAAATACTGATTCGAATCACATTTCAGATTAGAATCAAAATCATGTATATACACATCCAAACGAAGGTTCTAATCATTCTGAATCATAATTCAAATCATAAATCATGATTCTAAATCAAAAGACTCAAATCACCATGATTTCAATCCTTATACTAAACGGACCTACGTGTATTTTTTATAAAAAAAATATTATAATAAATTATAAATCATAATTCAAATTATAATTTGAATCCTTCAACTAAACCCCTTCTTAAAACACATTTACTATCGCTTGAGCAAAAGAGCCTTTCTACCTTAAATACACCCTTATTTATTTATTTATTTTTAAAAAGACGTACAAAATATCCGTTGCGAGTTGCTAGTTGCGACTTCGAGGCGTGTCAAAAAGGTCGGAGATATTATAGCTAAAGTAGCAATCACCGAATCCCGAAAAACGACAAACCTGTAAATGGACCCACCTGAACACATTCCAGCATCAATATTTTTGTGAACGTATTTATGTATTTAAATTATAATTTAAAATTATTTTTATTTTATGATGTATTTTTTATGAAAGAAAATTATTATTCTGAGTAGAGAAAATCATAAATGAATACAAAAAATAAATATTCAAAATTATTTTTATTTTATGATGTATTTTTTATGAAAGAAAATTATTATTTTGAGTAGAGAAAATCATAAATAAATACAAAAAATAAACATTATCTTTAAATGTCATTAATATATTTTAAAGAAAAAAAAAACAAAAGAACAGTTCTCAGTAGAAAAAAATATTAATAAAAATAAAATTAGATGGTGCTAAGTTTCCAAACATCAATATATAGTTGGCAATCCAGTTCCATTATCATGTTCTCAGAGTGCTCTGCAAAGCTCTTCTCAAACACAAGAGGGAGTTGAGGGATACAAAACAAATATTCCATTCTCAAGTCTTCAATCTCTTATCTTCAGCCTCTCACGTTAGTATGTTATTTATTTATTTATCTGGGGTTTTCAAGATTTTACGATCTCTGCTTTTTTTTCTTCTTCTTCTTCTTGGCAAAAACTCAAAATGTGCGCGTTTAATCTTCTGCGAACTCCATTTTACGTGCAGATTCTGATTTTGGGGTCTGATATGGGGAGATTAGCAATACCCATTTTGTGTTTTCTGCTGTTGAGCTGCTTAGTAGCTGGGACAGAAGCAGAATACTTGAAATACAAAGACCCAAAACAGCCACTGAATGTGAGAATCAATGACCTTTTCAGTAGAATGACACTTGAAGAGAAGATCGGCCAAATGGTCCAGATTGAGCGGGGAGTGGCAACCCCAGAAGTCATGAAGAAGTACCTCATTGGTAACCAAAGATTTTTTTATAATTTTTTTTAAAAAACTCTATTTTCATGTGATTAAAGTTCTCATATTGTGTCCATTGACAATATTTGGATATTGTAAATGGGTCTTTAAAGAGGAAAAAAAAAAAAAAAACCTCTTTTCATGTGATTAACGTTCTCATATTGTGTCAATAGACCATATTTGGATATAAAATTCTTGTATTGTAAAAGGGTTTTTTGTTTTTAATTTTTTTTATTTCTAATATTTAGGGAGTGTACTGAGTGGAGGAGGGAGTGTGCCAGCTCCAAAAGCTTCGGCTGAAACTTGGGTGAATCTGGTGAATGGGCTCCAAAAGGGATCTTTGTCCACTCGTCTTGGGATTCCAATGCTTTATGGTATTGATGCCATTCATGGCAACAACAATGTTTACAATGCCACCATTTTCCCCCACAATGTTGCTCTAGGAGTTACCAGGCAAGCAGATATTAAGAATTTTTTTTTTTTTTTTTCATTACTAAGCTTTCAAAACATTGGAATTCAGTCATTAGCCAAATATATGACGTACTTGTTTCTTTTTGTGCTTTTGTTTTGTTCATTCTATTTTTGGGTTTGTGTCTGTTAGAGATCCTAAGCTTATCAAGAAGATTGGAGAAGCAACTGCTCTTGAAGTTCGAGCTACAGGAATTCCTTATACCTTTGCTCCATGTATTGCGGTAATTGAAAAATCAGCAACGCATATGAAATTTTTTTTTTTTTTTTTCGATTTCGAAAAGGCCGCCTTGAATCAATATTGACTTGATAATTGATATCTATCCATGAGTGTTTTTGCAGGTCTGCAGAGATCCGAGATGGGGTCGGTGCTACGAAAGCTATAGCGAGGACCACAAGATTGTTCAGATGATGACTGAGATTATTCCTGGTTTGCAAGGAGATCTCCCTGCTAACTCTCGAAAAGGTGTTCCTTTTGTTGGTGGAAAGTAAGAGCCTTACTGATTATAACCCATTTGCCTATTAGTTACCTTTTTGGGTTAGATTTTGTTTGAGACTTATTCACATCAATCACAGCTTAAGATTATGATTGGACCAACTTGGGCTGAGAAAAGTTTGTGCTTTTCTGTGATGATGCCATCAGCTAGCATATTCTGAAAACCACTGCAAAGTTTAAAGTTTAGCTTTTTTCATATAACTCTCAGGGATGACTGCTTTTTTGCTTCACATTCATAAGATGCAAGCATAAGATATTTGGACATTGTAGCTATCACGTTTTCTTTCATGCCTTAGAGGTGGCCCATCTGTTCCACTTTATGACAACCATTATTAAATGGTTTCTATTGTATAAGAACTATCTCTTTTTATGATTCTGGGGGTTCAAGATATCTTTCTGATGGTAGGCTTCACTTGGGCCCAGTTGGTCATCCAAAACATGAACATGAGCTCCATTCATTGGTTTGATATGTTGATCTGCCGACGTTGGTTTAAAATATCATAAAACAAAAAATCTAATTGAAGGATTCTGCTTGGTAACTTGCGCTTTATTTATTTTAATCTTTGTTTTTTATTTTTAAAAATAAAAAAATGGAAATATGGAATGAAGGGTGTGGATCTCCTTATGCAGGCATTTGACATTGTGTATACTGAGTAATAGATTTGGTAATTAGCGGTTAGTTAAAGAGCATGATTGACTAGAGGGTCATTGTTAGCAATTGGTTAGAAGGCAATCAATAGTATAAAAAAGGGTTAGGAGTGTTAGGTGGGTCATTTCTGAATTGTGGGTGATTTGGAATTGTTTTGGGGCTTGGGAAACCAAGATTAGGGGGAGTGGTCTCACGAATACCACCGAGCTAGGGTTCTTGTACTGTTTTAGAGATTTATCAGTTTTGTCGAATAAAGATTCATTACTCTTGCTCATCTATCTGTGTTAGAGATTGTTGGGTTCCTAATACAGTGTTTGTAAAAATAAAATGTGTTTGTGTTTTTCCTGGTGGCCTAGTTTGAAATGTGGAAAAGACTCTAGATTTAATAATAAGATTGGTTTTCCGATTCACTTAAAAATAGGAGATTATAATATACTCTTAGACTAGTCCTCTTCACTTTTGAAGTCTTGTACTGTTTTAGAGATTTATCAGTTTTGTCGAATAAAGATTCATTACTCTTGCTCATCTATCTGTGTTAGAGAGATTGTTGGGTTCCTAATACAGTGTTTGTAAAAATAAAATGTGTTTGTGTTTTTCCTGGTGGCCTAGTTTGAAATGTGGAAAAGACTCTAGATTTAATAATAAGATTGGTTTTCCGATTCAATTAAAAATAGGAGATTATAATATACTCTTAGACTAGTCCTCTTCACTTTTGAAGTCTTGTTATACTGGGAATTATTTTTGAAATGCATTTGACAAGAAGCTTAGCAAATGGCAAGCTGGAACTGATGAGTTCTGTATTATTTGGCTAGAACAAAGGTTGCAGCCTGTGTGAAGCACTTTGTGGGAGACGGTGGAACGAACAAGGGCATCAATGAGAACAACACTCTAATAAGCTGGAAAGGATTGCTTGACATTCACATGCCTGCATACGTAGACTCCATTAGAAAAGGTGTTGCAACAGTTATGGTGTCGTACTCAAGCTGGAACGGGAAAAGGATGCACGCAAACCGCGATCTAGTTACTGGATTTCTCAAGAACAAACTCAAATTCAGGGTAAAAATAAAGCAGATATCATTTAAATAAGTTGTTTAAAAACCCAATTTTAATTTCCTTGTACTTGACAAATAATGGAGATGCTAGGCATGTAACTTTTTTTTTTTTTGGTTGTGTCAGGGTTTTGTCATATCGGATTGGCAGGGTATTGACAGAATTACTTCCCCTCCTGGTAGTAACTATTCCTATTCGGTTCAAGCTGGAGTTAGTGCTGGAATTGACGTGGTTAGTCAAAACTCGGTTACATTGTACACTCATGTCATACTTACCTTCGCTAATAATTAAATTTTGAATATTAATGCTAAGTTGGAAACTTATTTGATCCTCTGGTTGACACAAGTTTTATCTGTTATTTTTGCAGATAATGGTTCCCTATAACTTTACAGATTTTATTGATAAGCTAACCTACCAAGTGAAAAACAATATCATCCCGATGAGCAGGATTGATGATGCAGTTAAGAGGATCTTGAGGGTTAAATTCATCATGGGTCTCTTTGAGAACCCGCTTGCTGATCTCAGCCTGGTCAACCAGCTTGGCCATAAGGTCTGTTGCTTCGGATTTATCATTTATAATCAGAAGTATTATTTCTGTCTTCATATTATAACATGCTTAAATTTTTGCCTTTGTGAATCGGACGAAACGTTTTTACAGGAACATAGGGAATTGGCAAGAGAAGCTGTTAGAAAGTCACTTGTACTGCTAAAGAATGGGAAATCGGCTGATAAGCCATTACTTCCCCTTCCCAAGAAAGCGACCAAGATACTAGTTGCCGGAAGTCATGCAGACAACTTAGGCTATCAATGTGGAGGCTGGACAATTACATGGCAGGGCGTTGGTGGAAATGATATCACAGCTGGTATGTTCTAGTTTTACTCAGTAACCATTACTTTCAATCCATGACTTGGAGAAATGTTTTAGTTGTATACACAACACTACAAATGCGCATACCATACGCGCATATCTCTGCATAAAACCAAATTGTGTCACGTTGAATCTTTTATTGGAACTTCCTAGAAAAATGCAAATTAGAGTAGCTTAAGAACCCTGGCTCATACTTGCAAGGTGCTAAATGGCAGAATCTTTTTATAGTTTTATACTAGTGTAATCTTGCTTCTGTGAATAATGTGGTTCTTCGTATTGGTGGGATGCCAGGAAAATGAAGCACTGACATGCAGTGGCGAAGCAAGAATATATTGTCAATAGGGACGCTACGGACAAAAAAATAGAGAATTTGTAATTAGATAGGGACATCGTTATAAATTTCAATTATTGGGTGGAGGAACAAATATAATTTTTTCATAATAGGGGGGAACAACTGAAATTTTTCTAAAAAATTGTTTAAAAATTGAAATTTCAAAAGTTGAGTGGGGCACTCAACTATAAGTGGCTCCGCTACTGCTAAAATGAAGAATCTAACGTTTTACTATGGGGATACCATGATCAAAGTCAGTTATTACATTATATTTGTTAATAAGCTATCTTCATATACAGGTACCACAATCCTCAAGGCAGTGAAAAACACTGTTGATCCTACCACCCAAGTTGTCTACAGCCAGAATCCTGATGCTAACTTTGTCAAATCGAACAACTTCTCCTATGCCATCGTTGTCATCGGTGAGCCTCCATTTTCGGAAACATTTGGTGATAGTTTGAACCTGACAATAGCTGAACCTGGTCCAAGCACTATCAAGAACGTTTGTGGAGCTGTAAAATGCGTCCTCATTGTTGTTACCGGCCGCCCTGTTGTAATCCAGCCCTATGTTTCCACCGTTGAAGCGCTTGTTGCAGCATGGCTCCCAGGAACTGAAGGCCAAGGTGTTGCCGACGTTCTGTTTGGTGACTATGGATTCACAGGCAAGCTTGCAAGGACATGGTTCAAAACCGTCAACCAGCTTCCCATGAATGTTGGCGATCCACATTATGATCCCCTATTTCCATTCGGGTTTGGTTTAACTACTGAGCCTAACCAGTAGAAAATCAACATATCCCAAACTTAGATACGACATTGAATCCAATTTTTCCCCCTTCCCCTTTTCCGTGAAGAGCTTTTATTTATGTTCATCATTGTTGTGCTACTGGATATATATATATTTCAGATTGAATGTAGTTGAACTTCATGGAAATATGTATCCAACTACCTACCTAATAAGATGTTAATTGTTGGAGTCGAAATCTGTCGAAAGCCTTCGTCTTGAATGTCAAATCCCAAAAAATGTTGCCCTTTCATTGTTCAATCCGATTTCAAGTTCTAAATATGTTGACAAAATCGAAGGCCATAAAATCAAAATTTACACCTAAATGCGGTTGGATCTATTCTTCATTGTATCTCTGTTTTTGTTTATAATATTTTCCAACATCGCCAGGGTTGACTAAGCCAGAGTTGACCCTAAGGCAGGGAACTGATGCTGTCGTTTTTATCATCTTGGCCGCCTCAACGGCAACAATGGGAGACCCAATCTCCAGTTTTGAATGTCGTTTTTACTCTCAGTATCTGTTGAAGATTCACACTTTATAGTGAAGATTAAGCTTGAAGGATAATTGGCTGCAGAAGAAAGAACAGATATTGCCATGATTTTGCCAAGATATTGCCAAGATTCACACTTTATAACCATTGTTACAAATGACATAAATAACCTTAATGATCAATATTTAAACATTATCTTAAAAACTAATAACTAAGAAACTAAATTTAAAGAAAAAAGGTAAATTTTCAATAAATAAATTCTATGTTTTTGGAAAAAAATATAAAACTCAACTAATCAAATTGGTCTAGCTTCACACAAAATCTCACACCCTCGTCATTGATACACAGCTGGTAGATTTGGACATGTAAAATCAGTCTTGTTCCGAAACTTAACACTACACCGTAGTCATTCAAACACGTCAACTCTTTTGTTTTCTTGATTTTATTTAGTTTTAAAACTTATGTTTTAAAAGATTTGCATAATTAAATAATATCTAAATAGTACTCATTGAGGTTATTTTAGTATTCTGATCAATTAAAGAGATTATTTTATTTTATTTTTATTTTTATTTTTTACTCTTTAGAAAAACACAAGGGATAATTTTAGGATAATCTAAAAATTTAAGGGATACCTTTAAAATTATCAAAAACACATGGATAAATGTTAGATCTAGCTAAAACTCAGGGATACTTTTTAAAATTTTCCTCTAAAATCTCTTCCTTTATTTTTTATTCTTACTTTTTTTATTAGGGTAATCGATTAAAAAGTCTTTCATTCAATTAAAATTTACATGTTGAGAAGTGGAATTGGATATTGCTCACTCTATTTCTTTGTGGGTCATCTTCAACTAAGGAATTTAGGAGAATAATTGACAACCTCATTTTCAAAGCTTCTTTTCGACTTCGATTAAAAACGCCTCATCTTTTTATGAGAAAAGTACATGGTTTAGGATGATTTTGTAAATATTTGATATTTATGTGATTCTAAATAATTAAGTGTCATTATTATTTTTTGTTTTTTTAATAATTAAATGACAATTGTTTATTTTTAAATATGTGACATAAATAATATTTTTACCATTTTTAGTGATACTTTTAGTTCTTTCCTTTAATTTGGAGTTTCCATCTTTGGATGTATTTTGAGTTATTATTATTATTATTATTGGGATATGTTGCTTGGACAAAGAAAAGGATAGCCTAAAATCTAGTGCAATTGACGAGGAGATTATTTACCGATAAATTAAGTATTTTGAGTTTAAATATTTGTGAGTCTTTGTTAGTTTGATGTGTTTTTGTGTGTTTTTATAGGAATCATTAATAAATGGGAAAATATGGTGAAAACAAGGAAAAAATTCGAGTTTTGGAAGCTATCGGGATGAACCATGGACGAGGGCAAGGACCTGCGCAAACCGCCACACAAAATGGGATGAAAAACGCCCAAGAGGGGCTGGTGCGCGCCTGCACGCGCTAGCAGCGCACTTGGTGCACCACCTGCTGCGCGGCCGTGTCCCTTATTGCGCTGAAACGTGCCTTTGGGCCATTTTTTGGCCATTGATCATTTTGGATGGCCATTTTTGACCCTTGGATGAGTTTAGATGAAGTTATTTATTATTTTTGGGCATACTTAAGCAAGAGAAACCCTAGTTCCCAACTTAGAGAGGATGAGAGGCACAAAAATTTCTAGAGAGAGAAGCTTGGAGTTGGAGATTCTTGAAGATTGCTTGGGGGAGATTCTTGAAGAATGCTTGGGAGAAATTCTTGAATATTTGAAGCTCATATCTACAAGAGTTTTCTCTTCATTCTCCTTTTTTATTGTAATTTTTTTAGTTTTTATTCTTAAATTTGTGATTTTCCTTATGGATTCCTTTATGCTGAGCTAGACTTTATATTCTAGAGCTTGATGTAGCTTTATTTGAACCATGTTTGATTATCTTGTCAATTGTTAGTTAAATTACATCTTAATTTATTTATGTTTCTCTATGCTTAATGTTTCTAATTTATGTGGCCAATGAGTTAGATAATTTTAGATTGTGATTTTGATGCTCGGGAGAGATGGATTCATAGTCCGGAATTGGGAAACATAGTCTAGGTTGTCGTGAGTTCGGGAAGAGATTGACACTTAGATAATCTCGTTGAGAGTCTAGGATATTTGAGACCAATAGGTGATCAAGACCTTGATTATCAACTAGGATTTCGATTGTTGTGAGGCTGTGAGGCGATCGACATTTGATTTCCAATTTAAGGGTTAAACTTAATGAGTGTATGAGTAAACATGTTAGATATGAATAGAGGTGTCAAAGTGCCGTGTTGGACCGGAACGACATGTCTGACCCCAGGCCCGCCACGGGCCTAGGCCGGGCCAGGCATGACCCTGAACAGTTCAGGATCATGCTTGGGACGGGCTTGAGGGAAGACCTTCAGGCCCAACACTGGTCCATGTCCTCGTCCATAAGGGCCATGGTAGGGCCCGGGCCTAGGCCCTTCATGGGCCAGCCCTGGTCATTTTAATTATTTTATAATATTTAATTAAAAAAAAGAAAATATATCATATGCCCCCAAAAGATGTGATTTTATTGAATTGAAATAATACAATAAGTACACATAAATGTCTGTCTCGTTAAAAATCTTGCCAAGTAAAACCCATGGGGAGATCGGGACAAAACCTTAGTGAAGGAAAAAAAACTACAATATTCTAGGATAAGTAAATTACACTATTGAAGAATTGATTCTTGAAGATTTTGTTATGTCTATGTTCAAAAAATATTCTTGAATTGAATCATCTGTATAGTGTTGTTTTCGTCTTATGGCATCTTCCCAGTCTTTAACACACATTAGCCCCTCCAAGATATCCAGATACATTCTGCTCCTTTTCTCGTTAAGAATTCGGTTGCTTGCACTAAATGCTTGCTCCGATTCTACCATTGACACTGGAGTTTTCAGAATGTCACGTGCTATTATGGACAGTGTTAGAAAATTATCGGTCTTGCTCCTCCACCACTGTAAGATGTCCAGTTTGTCCTCATCGATTACAAAATTATCAACTAGAGATTGTCTCATTGCATAAAACACTTTCATGCAATCAAAACGAGTTGTGTTTCTACTTACCCGTTTAAATTGTAGGCAGAAGCCCGTCTGTATGAATTCTTCAAACGCTGCATCATCTGCAAAAGAAAGAGGTAATTCGGCACTAGTTAAAAGTTTAACTAGTACCTTAGGAGCACGTTGTGCGTCGTATGTAAAATTTTACAACCCTTATGATGTGAGTGATAGTGTTTGTTGGTGGGAGTCCACACTCCCACCTTGGTGCAACGGTAGACATGCTTTTCAATGTCTATTGAGATGACTAATACCCCTACCTTTTTTATTAGAAAAGTATTTTTTACAATATTTACATACCGCACAAATTTCCATTTCACATGTTTTTGGATTTTGTCGGGGCTCCTCTGTGAAATGCTGTCATGCGGGAGAAGTTTGCGGTCTTTTTCCCCTGTCGCGTTCTCCAACTTCCTCGTTGTGCACCGAAGCATTATCAACCGGATTTGGAACAGTTTATGGTTTAGTAGGGTTGGAGTTATGGGCCAACATTTCATCCTCATAAAATGGTACATCACAAAGCTCAGGGAGCACAAGAAAATCAAGGATATTTGATGCGGTCATTTTTTGAAAAAAAAAAAAACAGAAACTAATGTTAATTTGTTCATTTATAAACAATAAACAATATAAATAAACTTGAGTAATACAATGTTATGTAACAAAATTGATAAGTATAATACCTTTTTTCGGGATTTTTTCAAATTGATTGAACTTTGTGAATGAAAGAGTAAGAAATTGATGAATCGAGAGAGAAAAGCTTAGACGCAATATCAAAGAGACAAGATGAGAGATTTTTTGAGAGTGAGATGAGAAATTTAGAGTGAATTGTTGTGGTGAATATTGTGTGAGATTTAAGGGTATTTATAAGGATTTTTTGAGCAATTTCTGACCAAGTGACCGTTGGGCCCATCGCGTGCCTAACGGTCACTTGGTCGCGTGCTTGGAAGGTCGCTTCACGGGCCGAACATGGGCCTAAGCCGGGCCGAACACGTGCTTGGGCCGAATCACGGGCTTCAAGGGCTAGGATCATGTAACGACCCGCACCCCCACCTGGTATGATATTGTCCGCTTTGAGCCTGAGCCCGCACGATTTTGCTTTTAGGCCTCACCCTAAAAGGCCCCATACCATTAGGAGGTGATGTCATTCCTTATAAACCATGACCCATCTTCATCCCCAGGCGATGTGAGACTGCACAACTTACCCATCTTCATCACGGGCCGAACATGGGCCTGGGCTGGGCCGAACACGGGCCTGGGCCGAATCACAGGCTTCAAGGGCTAGGATCATGTAACGACCCGCACCCCCACCTGGTATGATATTGTCCGCTTTGAGCCTGAGCCCGCACGGTTTTGCTTTTGGGCCTCACCCTAAAAGGCCTCGTACCATTAGGAGGTGGTGTCATTCCTTATAAACCATGACCCATATTCATCCCCAGGAGATGTGAGACTGCACAACTTACCCTTTCTTGGCCTTGTGCCTCAAGGGATTGATGTTTGTCACAATCACCCCTCCTTATAGGGCCCAACGTCCTCGTTGACCACATTTTTGGCTGGGTAGAGTCTCTGATACCATATGTAACGACATACACCCACACCTGGTATGATATTGTCCGCTTTGAGCATGAGCCCGCACGGTTTTGCTTTTGAGCCTCACCCTAAAAGAACTCATACCATTAGGAGGTGGTGTCATTCCTTATAAACCAAGACCCATCTTCATCCCCAAGCGATGTGGGACTGCACAACTTATCATTTCTTAGCCTTGTGCCTCAATGGGTTGATGATTGTCACAGGTCGGGCCTGACCCGCGAGCTAAGAAGCCGAGGCCTATCCCTAGCCCATATAATGTGCCGGGCTGGCACAGCCCGTAACAATATCGTCTCGGGCTGTGCTGAATCTGGCACTGTTATGGGTTGGGCCAGGCAATCCATGGACGGCCCGCCCCATTTGACAACTCTAGATATAAATATTGATTTGGTTATTCATGCATATGACTTTGTTTGATGCTTGAGAGAAGTAACGGTGTTATATTAGGTCCATTGATTAATGAATTGAGTGGATTAGCTAGCAATGGTTTGATAGGATGAACATATAAATGATAAGATGAAGTCAAGTCCCTAATACATTTGTGCATAAAAGTTTCCATATTTTATTTTGTTTTTGTATTTATTTTTTTGTTCTAATTCTATTTTTATTTCATTGAATTCGGTTGTCTAGATAAAGTTAAATTACAATAATCTCGGTACTTAGCGGCAATTTAATACTTAATTTATGTGGAAACGATACTCACTCATCATTTACTATCAAAATTTGATACTGTACGCTTGCGGCGGACATCAATTCAACCCATTTTTACTCCCATATTCGTTTAGTTAATTTGAATCACAATTTAAATTTTTATTATAATATTTTTTTCATATAAATTTACTTTTTAACTTAAATTTTTAATTGAAACAAGTACAATGATCGGGACTAAACCATACACGTCAGCAATTTTTAGTCCAGGGCCCTTGGGTTGTGCACCGTGCACCACAGCCTACCACCGATTCCCAGTGAATTTGAGTGGAGAGATTTCTCAGACTCCCGCCTAAACGTTGTTTTTAGGGCTTTTGACATAAAAAAAAATCTTTTTGTACTGCGTTTCTTGAATAGTTCCAGAACAATGGTTTCCAAGGAGCGCAAAATTAGCTCCAAGCCCACCACCGCAGCAAAGGATTCTCATGCTCAGTTTCGCGGTTTCCAAACCCTAATTTCTGCAATTCAATCCTCCGAGGTCCGCTATCTTGATCTGTTCACATGCGTACATTTCTGGAATTTTAGGAGATTTAGGGTTTAATTTCCGTATCCTGTTTTTGGCAATTTAGGTTTTTGTTCGCGTTCTTCATGATTCCTTGCGATTGGTAATTTTTGTTTTAAAATTTTGTTTATGTTTAAATTTCAGGGTCTAAAGCCTCCAGTTTTGAAAAGTTGGTACTGTATACTGGTGAATTTGTCCTTAAAGGAATCAATTGGGTGTTCCGACAACAAAGATTCTCCGAACTGCTCGGATACTGGGTTGAAAATGGAACCTAAAGATAGAAGCCTTGTTGCTGAACGTTTGTTTGAGGAACTTGGTAATAGGTTTGAAACCTTATTCTCTGCTTTGTGTGATGTTTCTGCAAATCGAGAAAATGGGCATGCCATCTTAGGTTCAGATGTGTGGGCGAATGTTGATGAACTGACCCTTCTGTTAAGATGTTGTATGGTAATCTTGACCTTGGTTGACGAAGCTTTAGTGCTCGAGAAATTTCAAGTTCTTCTGTTGATACTTGGGAAGTTAAAATCCTTTGTTACAAGTGGAGGAAACGAGAAACGTCCTGTCACTTTCAAGAAGTTCATTTCTCGTGAATTCTCCTTCGGTGATGCTACTTCTGCCACCGCTGTTTCGGAGGATTTTGTTGCTTCTATATCTATCTTGGAACCTTCTGAGCCATGCCGTCCATTTCTATGTGCAATTCTTGAGGTATGGTTTTGAAATCATATTTTCAATTGTCTTAAGTGGGATTACGATACGCTTTCGGCTTTCCTACCAACTTTAATGGCTTTCAACTTTAAAAAGAAGTTAGTTGGAAGGATGAGATGCGTGTATTTTTCATATTCTTGTACGCCTAATATTATTCTGTTTCCTACTAATTTTAGTGTTAGGTTCGAACTTTGAATGAAGGAAAAATTTGATGTACTTTCAGTAAATCAGTGTTTGTGATTTATCCAAAGCCTTGTCTACCCGGTGTAGGACCTGGTAGGAGACAGAATTTAGAGAGAAGAATAAAACCAAGGTAGAGAAGAAGAATCACCAGAGAGATAGATATAAAACCATGGGGGAGAAAAAAGGGGTTCTGGGGAAATGCTCAAGAGGAGGAAAACCATTAATCTCAGTATTTATTAATTAATCTTTTCCATAATTGAAATTACGAAGTACCAAAATTATAGGCAGACCTACCAAATAACAAAGTAGGAAACTAAACCAAAATGAAATAACGAAACTAACCCAATTTCTAAAATAGCATAAATTCCTAATTATTTAAAAAACAAAAAGGTTATTCTAATAGTGTCCCGCATCACTAACATAAATGACATTCTTTTGTACTCTTTTGTGATTGCTTGATGAAATTTTGCGCAATAATTCAGTTATTATACACATATTGGGATTTGGAAGATAAGAATTACCTCTGAAAGATCCTGAGGCAATGGGATATAAGAATAATCTTTCTTCCTTCCTGTAATTTCATATTAGATAAGTTCAATTAAACTTCAACTCATCTGTGAAACTTGATTTGGGAATATATTTGTTAGGTATTTGCAGATGAGCTTTCGATGCATAGATTGTTGAGAGAGTATTTCATGCTCGTTGATTATGCTTCTTGCACAAGCAGAGCGCTTTTCAGCGGTCATTTTCTTAATGATGGTATTGCAAGTGTGCTGGAGGTTATTTCTCTTCATTTCATTATATCGTTTTCTGATGAGCAAGGATTTGAGCATTTCCTTAATAGATTAAGTTGCGGAGATTGCAAGCGTTTTAGAGTTCCTGATCTTAGCCTGAATGCGGCTGTATCACTGCTTTTGAACCCCATCATTCTTTCAGCACCAAAAATGTTCCAGGCACATTTGATTTTGTTGGTTTCTGAAGCAATTGGTGTTAGCATGTCTTCAAATATTAGACCCTCCGTCAGACTTATGACTTGTTACCTAACTGCATTTGAAAGGTCCGTCATCTTGTACACTAGATTCATGTCCACTCTGCTTATGGATGGTCATCCCATAGGTAGTAAAGATTCTTGCGCAAATCATGGTTCATTTGGCAGAAGGTATGAATCTTCTTTTAAACATCACATTCATGAAGTTACCAATGCGAAGGTATGTGATGTAGTTTGTAAATCAGATTCTTTATGGAGGTCACATCTGTCCAATACGTTTTCTAAAGAAAAACCTGACCTTCTGGCCGAATCCACTGCATACATAAACGAGAGCCAACAAGGTTTTGATGAATCATGCAAAAATGATATCTCGTCAATTTTGAACAGCATACTACTTGGAGCCTTTTTGGACAATATAAGCGATACTGTATTATCTCGAAAGGGGGGAACAAGTTCTCAAGATATTTGTCTTATTGCTGCTATGCTAAAGTTAATCAGCAGTTTGATGTCAATAGTCTTTTGGTGTCTAAGGAATGCCAAAGACTATAGTTGTTTGAAAGCCTTAGAAGATGCTTCGTCATGTAAGGAGTATGATTTTATCGTGGATGTTATTAGCTGTTTTCGGCAGTTTAATGTATCTTTACCGAGTCAGAAGAAATTATTTTGCCTAATGAAAACTCATCGAATCAGGCATAAGACCACCAAGTGGATGCTTTTGCATTTCTCAGGCTTGCTATCATTAAGTTTTGTGAGTGGGTTTGATTTGTTGGTGAAAAATTGTGCAATTGTGATTGAGACACTGATGAATCTCTATGTTTTTGAAGAGGGTAATGTAGTTACAATGAGATCGTTACTTGTTTCTGGTTCAGAATCTTTTTCATCTTACACTCCTCCTGTCAAAGTTGAAGAGGTGAATATCATTTAATTTCCCTTGTTTTTGTATTTTTTTCTTTTGCCCTTATTTTTCACTTTCTCACTAGTCCCTCCTTTTCACACTTTTGAGCTATTGCTAAATGTTGCAGGCCCTGGTGGATCAGAAATCGAGTCAAAAAATTGTTTCAAAGATTAAGAAGATTCAAACTATGTGTTTGAGGTACATGCTTCTGTTATATGTACACCACGTAAAAATTAAGTTGAACATGTTAATCTGTTAATTCTTGCTTCTATTGTTTAAGTTTCCTTTCTTTGTCAATTTCTTTTAAAATGTTCGTTACTATCTTTGCTACGTTATCCATTCAAGTCTAGCTTATGGAGTTATTATTTGCAAAAAAAAAAAAAAAAAAAGTGAAAAGACTAGAGGTGGACTTCTACACTTGAATTCTCCATATTATGCGTTTGTTGTTCTTCTTTCTGTGCAACTATAGTAGAAAGCCTTTGCAGTTTTCATTACTGGACTTACCAGTCTTTTGATGCATCATATTTGTGATACACAACCATTGGACTTAAATGTCAAATTGGTTGTCTCTAAAAACTTTTTTTTTTGCAGTGCATACCGAATCACCTACTGCTTGTCCTTGTAGCATGAAAAACTATTTGCTATACTAAGGTCACAAATTTTATTCTTTGTGAAAGAAGACATGAATGTGTTTGTATTCCACAGTTTTAAGTGGAAAATATCTGTCGAACTTTTTATAATTTCCAGAAATAGTAGCATCCCATTATTGCACTTTGCTCGGTTATCTTGTCTTAAAACTTTCAAAGGCGAAAGTCTTTCTGGTGTCACCTTTTTTCTTCACCTGTTTATTCTGACCACAACTGGCACATACATCTTGTGGGCTACCATTTTCTATAAGACCAAGTGATTTTATTTCTTCTATTTACCAGGTCAGAGTCTCTTCCACGCTTTCCTCTAAGACCAGAAAATAAGATAGGAGAAACTTCACAAAATGCCTCTATCCTAAAGTGCACGAGGGAGTCTACTTTTGGTGTAGAGGAGGAAACAGAGGAGTCCTACAACGGAAAGGTCTATCTCCAATACCTAACAAAAGAACCCAGCAAGGAACCTGATTATGATGAGCTAGCGGACTTTGTCGAATGCAAGCCTGGGAAGGATTATTGCAGATGGTTGAAAGATAAAGAAAGATACCGAAAGTGGAAATCAAAGAAAATGGCAGTTGTGAGGTGGAAAAAAAGAAGGATGACTTGGAAATTTATGGTACAGAATAAAGCTTAGTTGTCAGAAAGGAAGGAAATCAATGGAGCAACTTTTTATTTATTTATAGTTGTGATTCCCAACAATCAAGACTTCAAAAGTTTGTGGACCCCAGGTGCATAACATCAAAAGTTTGTGGACCCCAGGTGCATAAAACCCTGTTAGTTTCCTGACTCTGTTAGTTTCTAAGCTTTGCATCGATTTTTATATTTATCCATCTTTTCTGTTCTGCTTTGCAGGCAGTCACGTGGACTGATGAAGGGATGGTTAAGAGAATCTTTAATCAGTTTGAACGTTCCATGACATATTCAGCTCGTGGAATCTTTTGATCATATGCTTCCGGATGTTCATATATCCACTGATCATAAATCTGGCACACAAAGCTGGAAAGGATGTTGGTGTGCAAATTGCTTCTGTTCTGCTTGGGGAGATTGAGCAAGTTGTAGTAGTAGATTCAAAACATCAGGTCTGTCTTTCCATCTACTCTGCTCCTTTCAAGTCCAATTTTTTTCCTTTACATGGATCCAATGCTTTTACACTAAATGGAAAAATTTCTTATCTTTGATTTCAATTTATTTGTTAAATTTTCTGGTCACATGTTATATATATTTTGTCATGTTATGCTATATGCTGTCTATGTTGTTCTTTATGCATACTTTATATATGTGCATACTATCTGGCCATCCAAATTTTAAACATCAGCCGTCCTTAGAAATTTCAGGTTTGCGAGTACACCTCTAGAGAATCAATATTTCTGACGGTGATGTTGCCATTGAGTTTTATATTGTTGAACAATAGATGATTACTCTTTAAGGCTTCTCCACAAGAAACTTAAAAATTGCATCACTTCATTAAATTTTTATTGTTGTATATTTATAACCAGCAAATGTTACTATGCTAAAAATAAATGTTAAACTACTATGTACAGATTTCTGGATTTTTAAGTATAATAAATTGGAGTCATTTTATGCGGAAGGTCCACGCGAAATCTTTCAGCTCTGTCACTAATTGCCAATCTGCTAGCATAATATTGAGGGGAAAGAAAGGTGTAAAAGGAATGGTGTTTAGGATTTGAATGTTCCTGCTGTATGATGAAGTTATTTCTTTCCATGTCCTTATAAAATTCACGATCATGTTTGTTTTGCAGGTGCTCTTATTTCTTCTTTGTGCTCTATGTCCACAAGATATATCAAAGGTTGGGGTTGGCAAGCTCTCACCATATGGCATATCAGAGAATTCCTAGGAGTTAAACTTGTCATAAAGCCAGATCATTCTACTTAAAGGTTTGGTTTGTGGGTTGAGGAATCTATCTAGAAATGTAGCATAATGACAGAATATAAATATCCCGTAAATGAACCCATACATGGGTCGATATGCTTATGTAGCGGCCAACATCTTGTCAGATGGGCTGACATGAGTCGGTGCCCGCAAGTATGATACTATGGGACGTGTTCTGCCAATTTGGAGTTCTAGAGCGATTTTTTCAACCCTTTATTAGCAGAGAAGTTTTGACATTTTTTCTTTATTTCTTAGGGCCCGTTTAGTTCTTTAATTCGAGTTGAGATGTGACTGTTTTTGAAAGTTTTTTATTATAACAAAAAAGTTAGATGTGATTGTTTTTTAGAGTTTTTTACTGTAACAAAACTCGAATTAGTGAAATAAACGGGGTCTAAATTTGCGTGTTTGATTTTTGTGAATAGAATTGACAATATGAGTCACGACACAATAACACGATTTGAAAACGACACGAATTTTACGGGTTAAGGTTGAAAAAAGAGGTTTATATCAAAATTGGGTCGACATGAAAAATACGGGTCAATTTTAGGTTAGATCCGTTTAACTCGAACACGACACGAAATTCTTAAAAACTAAAACATATGTATATTTTTAATTATATATTTTAAATTTAATTATGAATTTGTGATATTATGATAATTATATTATTATTTGTTTAATTTTGATAGATGTTATTGTATTTTAACGTGTTATAAATTTTAAGTTATTTCTAATATGTAAAAAAATTAAAGAAAAGTATATAATTTGTGTCAATTTTGAGTTCACGGGTTAATTTCGTGTCGCATGTTATTTTCGTGTCATGTCGTGTTAACCTGTAAAGTGGTTGTGTTGTGTTGTAATTTTTTTTAAAATTTTATGTCATGGGTCGTGTTCGGATTGATTATAAATTTAAAAAGAAAGAATCAAAACACGACACGAATACGACATATTGACACTCTTATTTATGAACTACTTAAATGGCATTTCAAATACACTAATAGAAACTTATGTTAGCAAATCAAGTTACTTTTAGGACTATTTTGCGAGTGAGAGTTGAGCTTTTTGTTGATTGTAAGATGAATATTATTTCCAGTGTGTGGCGTAGGCGTGAATGATTGGATTTCAGCAAATTTTGTTTATGGTTTGCCACACTTGTTCTTTCGTACTTTTTCAAAATGTGTTATTTGTACGTGGTGTCGTTTTCACAGTTTATCCGGGGAATTTCTGCCTCGTTTTCACGAAAATATTAATGAATTTTCCGAAGAATTATGGATATTTGTATTATTATATATACAGAAGTTTTATTTTTGAATGTGGCCAGAATTCAATAACAACTAATGTCGCCACTCGCAACTAATATCTGTAAAAAATACATTGAAATATTAAAGCTAAATTCAAACTAATAAACTATACCTATCTACCTATTAAATGAGAATGAGTTTCTACGGGATCCCTGCGAAAGGTTTCGCACATGAGAAGGGAATGTGCGAAACGTTTTGCAAGGAGTATTTTTCCCTCCATGCAGTGAAACTTTTGTTTTATTTATTTATTTATTTATTTTTCCTTTTGGGCCTTTTTTCTTTCTTATCTTTTGCTTTAAATCTTTTTTTGTTCCTTCTGATTCCATCTTTATTTCTTTTGTTTTTTTATTTTTTTTAACAATTTGTATAACTGTTGTTTTAAATAATTTTTCGTGCTCGTTTTTTTACTAGTAAATAAACAAAAGTCTCAACACTAATCCGAACTCATGTAATATATAATTGAACTCCTAAAATTCAATCCAAAAACTAAAAATCAAACCAAAGAGTCAAAACACTAAAGAATATCCTTACTCATCTTTATTCATTTCCCCACTCTTATCCCGCCTTTAAATCGGGGTTATTTTTTACCCCTCTCACTGCTCCTCTCTATATTATATCCCAATATGCATATTTTTAGAGGTGGATATAAGAACTCATGGGTAAGAATGCAATCTCTGTATACAAAATTATTCAAAACACCCCTTTATCTATAATACTAACAAAATAATGATATGAAACTAATGAGTTCTTAGACGACACTACTTTTCGTTACTAACATTTTACGTATTATTCTAACCTTTTTCAACCGAGTTCATTCACTATTTAAGACTACAGTTCGTCCATTTAATATGTTGTGTATATGAAATTTGGTGTTGCTTATTTATAGCTAACATAACTGGCTAGTAGTTTTGTGTTATATGTGTATGTGTACAATATATTTGTGGGTTATGTACTGTATTTTTGCTTTTATTCAAAAGGCATGCCCTAAATTTTAAAGTCTTACATTTTTGTACCTTGACATTATATCTAATATCCAAGTTCATACATTTTCTTTATCAAAACTTGATTTTGACCCAAAAAATGCCAAATAAGCTTAGAAAGTAAAAATAAAAAAAAAAGCAATTCTAAAAATAGGAAAAAAAATAACCAAAAGGTAAATAACCTAAAATCTTCTTACTGTTGCCTAAAGTTGAAATTCCATTATTTTTTTTATAAGATTATTTCAGGTATTTTTAAGATCAAAGTCAAATCTTGATTAAGAAAAGATAGGGACTTGTGTATCAAATGCAATATAAAAACGTAGGATTTTAAAATTCAAAGTATACTTTCTTAATGAAAGCAAAATATAGGGTATAAGAAGGATAAAAAAAAACTATATCTATTAACTATACAGGCAAACACATTTAAGAGTGATCAGGGCTGTCCTTAAAATGATCAAATTGGTGGTTCAATCCTGCAATCTCATGCATTCTTCATATTTTTGTTTCTTCATGTTTTTGGTACCAATACTTGACTTAAGAACCTTATAAAAAAAAAGGTCTTGGCTAAAGTGTTGGGGGAAGCGAAGAAATCTCTATGGGCTGCTAGGTGCCCAAAAGGGACAATACATATGAGTAACGAGTAGAATACCCAACTATGCTGAAGGTCTCTTGAGGTTGAGGCGTTACATTCACTGAGTGCTCAGGGTTGCATAGCAAAATAGGGAAAAGCACCTTGGTAGGAATCAATATTGATAAAAACATGGGTTACAAGACATAGCGTTAAATTTGGGGTGTAAGTTGGGGAAGTGGCGTTTGAAATATTTAGGTTTACCTGGCTCATCTGCATAATCGTTTCTTGGTGTTAATATTGCTCGATTAATCATTGTGTTTATGTTTTGAAAATATTGATTTAGATATGGGAAAACAGTGAATGACACTCACTCAATCTGTTCTAGTGAAGTTTCCTATCTATTATGTTTCTCTCTTTAAGATGCCTAGTTTTGTTGCAGACACTCTTAAGAGAAAATGATTAGAAAGTTCTTATGGGAAGAGCATGAAGGAGGTAAGCTATGAAGCTTATTGGCGTGGGACATAATAAGAAGCAGCAAGTAAAATAAGGGAATGTGCTTAGGAAATTTGAAAAAGCAGTATATATGGCCCTCTTGGGGAAGTAATTGTGGAGATTTCCATTTTATAGGCAAGAATCATGGGTTACAACCAAATGGATGGGACTCAAATGTTGTTGTCAAATGCTTTTTTATGTCACTAAGCATTTATTTCTCATGGTCTTCAAGTTTTCGCTAAGCATTTATCTTGGAAGGTGGGATTGGGTATTCTAGGGTTATGTTTTGAGAGATGCTTTGTGTGAGAACATTTCATTTCGGACTTCCTTTCATAGACTTTTTAGATTGTTTGCTGTCCCTAATGCGTTTATTGCTGATTTTATATTTAAAGGAAAATAAGGAGTTAAATTGGGATTTCGGGGTTAAGTATCTAAACGACAGGGAGGAGGAATTGCACTCACAAATACAATTACTCTATTCATTTTCTCCTAATTCAACTATCCCAATAATAGAGTTTGAGTAGTTGATCTTTTAAAATTTTCTTGCAAGTCCTTTTTTTTTTCCATTCTTACAGACAATCCTGATGTTCTTTCTTTTGAGCCTTTTAATTTTATCAAGAAATCCTGTGTTTCCTATAGAGTTATGGTTTTTAGATTGTGTTTCCTATAGAGTTATGGTTTTTAGATGGTTGGTTTTTCATGGAAGATTAAATACTCGTGATATGTTTCAATGGAGGAATCTTCATATTTCTTGTCTCCTAATAGGTGTGTTTTGAGCAAAATGGAAGGAGAGTCTTTTGCTCATTTGTTCTTTCATTGTGAAGTAACAAGAATA